>NC_048306.1:61447998-61490101 GCF_013100865.1 Trachemys scripta elegans | reverse complement strand
CAAGCACTACCGGCTTGACGGTTTGCCGGACAGCCTTCAGACCCTGCGCCCCCGGCTGGGCGCTTCCCCTCCCGGGCTCCAGCTGCGCTGGGGAAGCGCCGGCCGGGAGTGCAGGGTCTGGGGGCTGCCCGGCAAACCATGAAGCCAGCAGCGCTCGGGCAGCCCTTTTCGCATGGCTGGGAGTGGGAGGAAGGAGGGGGCGGAGTTAGGGTGGGGTTGGGGCGGGGCTGGGGTGGGGAAATGGGCGGGGCCAGGGCCCATGGAGGGTCCTCTTTTTTTATTTGTTAAATATGGCAACCCTAGGCACCACTGCAGTAAACAGTCTAGCAGCATGCAGCCTTGGGCAGCTTCAGGACACCAGTAGCAGCTATGCTTTCTGTGCCTTTGTTACCCTCAGGAGTGAGACTGTAGCTAAAACCACCACTACCTGTGAAAACTTGTGCCAGTGTTCAGCAGCATTGGCCTATACTTGTGCCCATGGAATAGGGGCTGAAATTATATTGTTTCATGCAACTGAAATTTCTCCTCCTGCCCTGGCAGGCAGGGCCGGTGCAAGGAAGTTTCGCGCCTATAAACATATAGCAAGTACTGCACTGTTCCTAGCAGCACCCAAAGCTTCTATTTCTGCAGATCCACCCACTGTGTCCTGCACAGTGTCAGTCCCATGTAGCAGGAGATGATTAATGCCCTACACACTTGTATGACAATGGCCCCACTGTGGATTCTCCAACCCCAAAATGATTTCCCACTGACCAGTAGCAATCTGGTATTGCAACTTCCCATAGTGCGATCGCCACTCACTTCTCCACTGTCAGTGCAGCTCTCATTCTGGTGTCCCTCTCAGAAGGGCTGGGGCAAGCTCGGCACACAGCTCTAGAAATGTGGCCTTTTGCATCCAAAAGTTCTGCAGTCATACTTCTTGCCATGAACCTGCATTACAATGTGATCCCACCCACCTGGGCTAGTTTCTTGGGCCTAGAAGTGATACTTCACCAGCTGCAGCTGCTCTGTGAATGCCAAATGCAAAAATTGTGGGATATAGATGGCATTATGGGATGGAGAAAGTAGCATGCTGTCAACTTGACCCCTAGCTCCCAGAGAACTCTGGGTGACTCATGTCTACCCCACAACACATTGTGAGAAATTCCCCAAAGGTTTTGCACTAGACAGCGGTGTGAGGCACACAGGGATACCTACTTGTGGAGCCCAGCCCTGCTTGTGAGTACGTGTAGCACCGACGCCAGCAGCCAGGTATGTCCACTCAAACATTGGCAGTTGTAGGCCTACATAATTTTCTTTAACCAAAGTTTGTAGTGTTGCTGTGGCCTGGAAGAAACCACAAACTCTTAGTTCAGAGTTTGAGTCAGCATGACAGTCTTCCCCTTAAATGAGGACTCATTCTCCCCCTACATACTTGTGGGTAGGAGACGACACAGACGTTATAGTGTAGCTAACAGGAAATAAAATTAAAATTTCTGTTTGTGATGTCACTGTGGGTTGACATGGAAAGAATTATAATGCCAGCAAGAGGCCTGCAAATGAGGAACAAACAAGTTCTCATGCAACGATCCTCTTATTCATTAAAGAATGCAGGAAGAAACATACAGCAAATATGAGGGTCATCTGCAGAACTACAAAACTTTTTTTTGTACTTGTACTATTTCCACTTAGAGCCATTTTAAGGGCCTGATCTGAAAGCAAGGACTTGAAGTTGAAGCAATCTGAAGTTATGGAGTCTGCCTATTGATTTCAAATGGCTTTAGATCAGGCCCTAAATATCCTCTATCTAATCACTAGCATAGGCGGCGGGTATAATAGGCCAGGGGAGGCTAAGGATTCCAGGGAGATTACTGATGAACCCAGAAATCTGGATAGCACATACCAACTCCTCAGCTGCCCCAGAACCTGCACGGTGCATATCAAAAGCTCAGGTTCTTCGGGAAGAGACCAGAGCTTTTCCTGCAGGGCGCCTTGGGGTCTCAGGAGTGTGGCTGGGGCAGCTCCTGTCAGTCCAGGGCTCCTCTGACCATGGGGGGGGATAGCAGGGGGAGGGCAGAAGGGGCAGGGCAGGGGGCTAGCTTTCCCAAAGGGGGCTACACTCACCGCCCATGATCACTAGGTTTTACTGGCCATCACTCTGCTGGTTATTAACTCATTCTTCAGAGTTGTTGGGTTGGCATCAATTTATTCTTTTATTGCAGGGTGTTTCCCATGTCCTGCCTTTGCGAGGCAATTGCTTGTCTTGAGTCAAAGGTTTTTTTGCCATGAACTTACAAAGAAACTTTTCGGAGCCTGACATCTGCCTTGGGGATTTTCTGCTATTTCTAGGTTGTTTTGATTTGTTTTTAAGATTTTCTCCTTTAAGAGATGTTAAAAATTGCTCCCTTCTAAAGAGTATGAAAAGGAGACAAGTGACAAAAACAAAATGAAAGCAAATCTGAGACCTGTTTTTGGTAAGATCTGTTACCATGCACCTAAGGATACAAGAGTGAATCTAAAAACACCTGAAATTTTTGTTTACAGTTAAAAGAGCAGCTGATAGCTCATGAAAAACTTTCTGCTCAGAAACAATCCTGCTTCTTTGTCCCTAGATTGTCTTTTTCTTTTCTCTTGTTCTTCCTAACTGATTATATTTGCATGAACACTGATCTTTTGTTTCTTAAGAGTTAATCCACCCCTGCAGCTTGTTCCTCATTTGGAGCTTGATCCAAAGTCCTTTGGTGTCAATCAGAGACTTTATATTGATTGCAGTTGGCTTTAAATCAGGTCCTTGAAGCTTTAAATTTCTGTGACACTAGAATAATCTCTACAGCAACTAATTGTGATATAATAATAATAAAAAAGGTTTATGACTTCAGATAGGTGAAACAATCAGCATGAGCTGAGGCAACATGGTTCCTTGGCTAAAAAGAATTAGGGAAGACAAGAACAGAAAATGTGTTATATCAGTAGAACTATCTCTAAATGAGGTATTTTCCCACAGTTCTCTAGGAGGCAACAGAACTTGTATACAAATCCAAACTTTCATATGCAGCTTCATGTTCTGCATAAAATTCCATCTTATTCC
This sequence comes from Trachemys scripta elegans, assembly GCF_013100865.1. Lineage (NCBI taxonomy): Eukaryota > Metazoa > Chordata > Testudines > Emydidae > Trachemys > Trachemys scripta. The sequence goes on along the minus strand of NC_048306.1, from coordinate 61,487,034 downwards.
AGTGCAGAAAATAAGTTAGGAATGTAGGGCTCACTAATTTCAATGGATCAGGCCCCTAGAGCACAGTCAATGAATTGTTCAGTTCCAAATACACCAATACTTTATCACAGAGAGTTCTGGATTTTAAAAAAACCCAAACAATTCCTTATAATTTTAGAAATGATCTATACTGTTTTTGTTTCCCTTTTCAATGTTCTGATGCTAATTCAGCACATTCCTGAACCAGTCACTCCTCCAACCAGGGCCGGCTCTGGCTTTTTTGCCGCCCTAGGCAAAAAAGCCACCCGCCACCCTGCCCCTCCCCCCAGTGCCGAAGGGGAGGGCACCGAACCTGGCCATGGGCCTGCAATCCCCGACCAGCGGGAGCACAGGAGCAGGACAGAGAGCCCGGCTGGGCCTCTCCGCTCTCTCCGGCGGCCAGAGCGCCGGGAGCAGGGTGGAGAGCACAGCCGGGGCTCTCCGCTCTCCCCGGCGGCCAGAGCGCCGGGAAGCCTGGCCGGGGCTCTCCACTCTCCCTGGTGGCCAGAGCGCCAGGGGGAGGGTGGAGAGCCCCTGGCGGCCAGAGCGCTGTGGGGGGAGGGAGGCGAGCCCACTGTGACTCTCCGCTCTCCTCGACTGGCCGGAGTGCTGAGGAGATGGGGGCGAGCCCAGCCGGGGCCCCGCTCTCCCCGGCCCGCCGGAGCACCGGGGGGAGGGCCAGCCGGGGCCCCGCCACGCTGCCCCCCTCGAGGCGCCGCCCCAAGCACATGCTTGGTGGGCTGGTGCCTGGAGCCGGCCTTGCCTCCAACTCTATTACATTTTGGCCTTGTCTCCACTCAGCAGTTTTATTGTTGTAACTACACTGGTTTAACCTCCCCAGTTTATCAGTAAAGCTTATTCCCATACATGGAGAGTATTTGCAGGTCTGAACATTATACCAATATTGCAGACATCAATGGCTAATTACTGTTTGCAAGCTGTATTCACTATATGTATAAATACAACTTTATTTTTAAAAAGTGAGCAGCTAAAAAGTATTATAAGCCAATCAAAGTCAAATTATTCAGGCAGGAAAGATAATTCTGATCTAAATGTGGCCTAAGTTAAGTGCTTAGGTTATCTTTATTACATTTCAAAACAAAGAGGGGTGGGGACACAATTTAAAAAAACTGAAAGTAGCAGTCTGGGGTGAACTCATGAGCTCTACTGAAGATAATGGGAGTTTTGCAATACCCTTCTCTGGAGCCAGGATTTCACCCTGGGTTCAAAAATGCATGTTGAATTATGAAGCTGCATTTTCACATGCTGTTATTGTACATGTAAATAAGTCATCATAATTGCTTTCAGAATTATGTGCTGTGATTCTGAAAACTTACCCAATAATGTCTTCGCTTGCATTTATGAACAAGATTAATTGCTTGAACGGGTCTCCATGTGCCCCAGATTCAAGCTGCAAAGTGCTTCCTTCACCCCAAAAGCTGCCCAGATCCACTGCAGTGAGACATTCAGTCTTTGCTGCTTCCCCCATCTCTTCTATTTGTCACGCTGTATTTTCCTGACTATATGAAAATAATTTGTACTGTCCACAATTCTGTTTATTTTCTATAAAAACTTAGAAACTAACTAAATAGAGTAACCATAGGAGTTCTCTTCATGTCTTGGTGTTAATTGGAACAGAGGTGTTAAACCTCTGGATATACATAGAAGTGTGAATCAGAAACATATATTTTAAGTCTCTGGGTACTTCTGCTTTCTATTACTCTTATAAGTAAGAGATGTATTAAATCCCAAGCTACTTTAGAAGCGCCAGTTGTAGCTTCATAGCTCCATTTGATTTCCATTTTGCATTTAAAGCAATGATTCAATGTCTTTGTTATGAATGAGAAAAAGTGTATCCATCCTGACTTACTGCATTTTGCCCTGAGTGCATTTTGCCTTGAGTACATTTTGCCCTGAGTTTCTAAGAGTAAATTCATTCATTAGACTGAGTTAAAATTAAATTTAAAACAGTTCCTTGAAGAAATTTAACATCTTTGTCGGCCTTTTCATAGTCCAAAATCATCTTAACATTAACAATGAAATAAAGCAGAGCTTTCAAACTTTCCATATAGTTGTAATTAAGCTAAGTTATTAATGATTGATATATCACTATAAAGGGAAAGAAAATATGAAAAAAAAATCTGATTTGTCTATACAAATAATTTAATATGGGACCACAAACACCGTCAATCACACCTCCACCAGCATAAAGGCCAAGGAGAATTTTGGTTTCCCCTGGAGAATAATAATCCTGGCTGCTAAGGCAGGTGATCGGCACCAGGACAATGACAGGATAGTTACTATGTAGAGGTGAAGGTAATTATGTGTGTGGAAGTGATTTTTTTTTTATATGCACCTCATCCAAGGCAGATTCACTTTTGTTTCCTATAAGAGAATGCAGCTTTAATCAAAGGCAGGACTTGGTGACCATGTGAAATATGGTAATAGCCCCTTAAGATTATGGGCTCTGCTATTCTAGATCCCAATATAAACCAGTCAGAGAGTGGGTACCTAACACAGATATAGTTGGAGCAGAGAATGGTTAATAATGGGAATTAGTTTTACAGTGTCCTTTTCTTCAGTTCTTCTTATACTGGAGCAAAAGGGGTACTTTGTTTTTTAACTCTTCTCCTAATCTATGCAGTTGTAGGCCTAGATAAGACAAGATATTTCGGAGTTGTCTGAGGTTTAATTGAATTAATTGTCATTCTGGAAGAATGCGTACCCAATTAACAATAGCTTTATTATCATATTAACAATGGCATTGTGCACATTTCCTTTGATTGTGGCACTATATAAATTAAAAAAAAAAGAATAATTGGGATAAAAATAAAAAGATAAAAATAAAGTGTCTATTATCTTCTACGATTGTCACAATAGCTGAGAGACACTAATTGATGGGAGTTTGTTATAACATTGAAAATGTATTAATGAGCAGCAGGAAAAAAATCCTTGCATTTTGCAATGGGTTCCATTTCTGTCGTAATTGTGAAAACAAAAAGATGTGAACCAGAAGAAAGACTGATTTTCATTAAAAATGGGCCTGAACCACAGCATTTGATTGCTTGAATCCAAGGTTTTGCTTTGGCCCACTAATAAATATAAGAGCCAGCAGCAAAATTCAGATTTAGATCTGTATCTGAATGTCTTCACAGGTGTGTGTGTTCAGAGCTAGAGTTTTAGTTATGGTCTTTCTCTGGCAAGCTCTGAGATCTTGCAGTGGAGGTGCATCTGTGAGTACAGTGTTACATTTTGCATCCTCATGGTACTTACACACTGCACTACCACCTGCAAAAGCAGTAGATGAAGAAAAACCTAAACCACTTCGAGAAGAGGATAACTTTAGCCAGGCAGGCTTTCCCTGTTATAAGTGAAATGTTTAGAGAAGCTTTTTGGGGAAGGTAGGGTCAGAGGAAATGTTCCTAGAAGAGATTCCCATAGTATATGTCAAGGGAGGTTTGATTCCTTCTGAGCTTGATGATCCTCATTAAAGGTGGACGTAAATATAGACTCTATCTCCCTACATATTAGCCGCTGATCATTATATATGAGCACTTTCCACGTCAAATCAATCACAATAGTGAAGTTCCTAGTGAATGCCGTGGTAATAACTGTACTTGGGGTATTTTTTTGTTTATTCATAATCAAAATAAACAATCATATTTGTAAGTAAACTTCTCTCGCTTTACTGTCTTTTGAAGACTGCTCCTCCTCTGAAGGCCTTTTGACTGGGACTCCCACGTTACCTTTATAGTTGGCTGGGAATTTTTTGACAAAATGTTTTTCCACTGAAACGTATCTATTCATCATAACCAAAACTTCTCATGGGAAAGGGTTGAGTCCAACACATTTCAAATTTGTTTGGAAAAAAATTCAAAATTGTCATTGCAATTTTGACATTGCAAATTTTAGTTTTTTGGTTTGAAAGAACTTATATTTCAAAACAGTTAATTTATAGTAAAAAAAAATATTTTAGATGGTCAAAATTGAATGAAGCTTTTCAAAATGAATGAAATAAAATTATTTTGAATGATCCTAACTTCTTTTAAAAAAAATACATAAAGATTTTCATTGTGTGAAAAATTTCAAGATTTTAACTTTGTCCCAATTGAGGATTGGAAAATGTTTTGAAAATTTTTCCTGGAATTGCAAACCTGTTTCCCAGACAGCTCTACTTACCTTAAATTAGTTGGTGGGCCCACGTGTGCAAATGCAGCCATAAGAATGTTGAATGTGTCACCGCTGGAGGACTATCTACCCAGGGCTGGCTCAAGGCACCAGCTTAACAAGCAGGTGCTTGGGGCGGCCAAGGGAGAGGAGCGGCACCTGCGGCAATTTGAGGACAGCAGGTCCCTCACTCCTCTAGGAGTGAAGGACCTGCCGCTGAACTGCCGCCGCCGATTGCGGCTTTTTTTTTTTCCAATTGCCGCCGCCGATCACGATCACGGCTTTTTTTTTTTGCTTGGGGCGGCAGAAATGCTGGAGCTGGCCCTGTATCTACCTCAGCTGTTCTGTCCCAGTTTTCAACTAGATTGGGGTGAGTGACCACTGAAATAAAATACAAAGGGAAGTGGAGGATTCTCCAGCTCTTGAAGTCTTCTCACCAAGACTGGTTGCCTTTATGGAATATATGCATTAGTCAAATACAAGTTACTGAGATCAATACAAGTTCATCTTGTATGGTCTGTGTTATATAGGAGGTCAGACTAGATGGACCAATGGCCTCTATGGAAACCGAGAAGATCAACTTATTTTAAGAAACTGGGGCTTGTGAAAGTGTCTGCAGTTGAAGTTTTATTTATTGTTAGCCAATCTATATTTTTGGGCTTTTATTTTTATTCCACTGTTCTTTGTCTTTTTCCACTTGGCTATTTGGTGTACGAGACTGTCTATATTGGATACTGCCTCTTTTGAAGGTTCTTAAAAGGTATAAATCAAATTATAAGAAGAATGAAACATTATTCATTTTTTCTCCAGTGCCAGGGTAAGAATAGCAGAGGCATGAAAATTGAGGCAAATGGAAACTTTGCTGCTGAAAGTTGCCAGGTAACCTGTCCTAAGCCTGCTGGTGATATGTGTTTATACAAGATGCAGTGAAACAAACTACAGGGGTTCTTCTGTAGTGGAAGAGGCAATCAACTAAGAGAGCGGTGGTTAATGCTTAGAATTGAGAGCTGCCAGTGATAGTGATGACAAATCAGGACTGCAAGAACCTAACTAGAGCTGGTATCATGATTTGTGTTGTATGGTAGGTCACCCAAGCTATATGTTGTTGTTTCTGTTCTCTGATGGTATTTGAATCTTTTTCAAATAAGAATACTGAATGACAAATAATGCAAATCCAGTTATCAGACAAATAATCATTCTTGCTAAAATCCATTAAACTTTGCAGATATGAGAATATTTGGCATATCTAATGGTTATCCAAATTATTATTTGTATTCATAGAGTTGGAGGTCAGACGGGACCATTAGATTGTTTAGTCTCACCTCATGTATATCACATTCACAGAGTTACCACTGTATTGAGGAGTGTATATATATGTATATAATAACTTGTGTTTAACTAAAGGATAACTTGTGTTAACCATCTCTTCCAGAAATGCATCCAGTCTAGATCTGAAGACATCAAGAGTTGGAGAATCTACCACTTCCAGTGTTCTGATGGTTAGTCATCCGAACTGTTAAAAATTGGTGCCTAATTTCTAATTTGAATTTGTCTGATTTTAGCTTTCAATCATTGGTTCTCGTTATGTCTTTCTCTGATAGATTAAAGAACAGGCTAGGTGAGATAGGTCTGTTTTATGTCTTGGTGAGAACTGGGTGGCTGGGACCTTTGGGTCTTGATCAGCCCATGTTTGAAGTCTCTGAATGGTTAATCCCTCCCTTTTAGCAACAGGATGGAACTAAGCAGCAAGGGTTAGTACAGTATATTAGTTAGCTGCTAGGTTAACTCCTGAGCAGGTGAACATGAAAATCAAATGGGAGTTTTGGAAGAGTATAAAAGGCATTCTTCTTAGATACAGTTCTGTGATCAATACCATGATAGCCAGTGGTGGAACAGTGGTTGTGTCCTGCAGCGGAAGTACCATGTTTTCTTTACTGCTGGAAATCAGGATGGACTTCCACTCTATGAAGTGCAAGCTGATGGTTGTGCTGGAAGAAAAAGTTTGTTGTTTGGAAGGATAAGTACTGATAGTGCAGAGAATGAGAGAGGAGGATGAGGAGTTCTTGAATAATCAGATTCAGATTTAATGGAAAACCAGCTTAATTTTAAAAGTTCACACTGTTTCAAAAAGTCCTTTGAAATTCCTAACTTTTCCCAAAGTTTACCATAGTCACGTCTCTTAGAGAAGTTACAATAGCACATAAACAATGAATTTTTTTTAATACAATATATCCCAAAGGTATTAAATTTAAGACAATAAGGCTTAATTTAATTCGGTAATTTTTATCCAGGAGATTGCCCTATTTGTCACAAGGATGACTGGATCTTTAAGCACCTATCTATAATGTGTAGGGGAAAAAAGCTGTATGATCACAGGGAACTTCAAGCTGAGTGACATATGTTGGAGGTCTCCTGTCACCGGTGGCAGAACACAGACTAGATCGTACGCGAAGGGCCACATCTTGGCTGGTGTAAATTGGCATACCTTCAGTTGCTCAGGCTCTGGGTCATATCAAGTGATGATGGGCAAAGTTCAAGTTTCAAAGTTAGGGTACCACTTTCAACACCCAACATTTTGGTTACTTATCTAAAGCTGATCTGAATTAATTTGAATTTGCAGAATTTGCCAGAAATCTCATGGGAACAGAATCTTTTGCAGACTCTCTGAGCATGGTGCACTTTTTCTTGTGGTACTGTATTTCATCACCACTGCTTTAGGTCCATCTAGGATCCTGAAGTATAGAAGAGAGTGAATGTAAACAATAAAGAACAAATGTTAACCAAATCTTTCAGACTAGAGCTGGCCATGCTTTAGGGCATGTCTACACTAGAAACTTAAGTCGACCTATGTTAGGTCAACTTACTACCACTGTAGTAATTACTATGGTGGTTCATGTCCACACTACCCTCCTTCTATTGGTGGCACATGTCCCCACCAGGAGCGCTTCCACTGACTTAAGAGGGACAGTGCAGGGGGCTGAGAGCACATGCAGCTCCCTGCCCAGAGCCCAGCTGCCCCCCGGGCTCTTGGTTCCCCACTCCCTGCCACTGGGAGCCCAGCTACCACGCCTCGCTGCCAGGATCCCAGTTACTCCCTGATCCCCACCTGTGGGCTCTTGGATCCCTGCTCCTTGTGGGAGCCAGGAACTTTGGGGCAGCCACTAGGAGCCACCCAGGAGTGGGGAGCTGGGCAGGCGAAGCCTGGCTCAGAGCTGGGAGCCGGAAGTGGGGAGCTCAGGCAACAGCCAGGCTGGGGTAGCTGGGACTGGGGGACAGCCCGGCTCTGGGTGCCAGGGAGTGTGGCACGCACAGCCCATCGGGGAGCTGGGGAGGTAGTCAGGCTCCAGCTTTCTTGTCAATTTCACAGTTCTATGCTGACAAGAATGACAGCCAACAGCCATATAAATAACAGTGTCTACACACATTGTCCTAACTATGCTGACATAAGCCCTATGCCTCTCATGGAGGTGGAGTTATTATGTCAGTGTAGTAGGGCATTTATATTGGTGGGAGCAAGGATGTAGTGTGTACATGGACATAATTAGGTTGACGTAAGCTGCTTTACAATGACCTAGTTCTGTAATGTAGACGGAGTCTTAGTTAGGAACAGTACTTGTTATAACTCAAGTCTCAATTCTGAGTAGTGAATCATTTCCAAACCAATCCTGATTTTCTTCAGCTGCATTCATTACTGGTAAATATTTACTGGAAAGTTTCCTTGACTAACTTTCAGATTACAGGCTGTTTATGAATTCTTTATTTCAGCTATTTCCTAGTATTATATACTACTGGTATTCTCTAGTTAAACACAAAAAACACCATATCCTCTTTCAGCAGGTATGAAAAGGCATGATTTATTCAGATATAAAGTATCAATGATTGAATAAGATCTCTCACATTCAGGAGTCCAGTTCTCCAATGGGATTATTCGTGTGAGTAAAGGCTGCAGGATCAGATCCCAGGAGCCTTTCAAGCGTACAAGATTTAATCTGAAAAATGGTGTGTGTGAGAGAGACCAAGCAGAGGGTAGGTAGTAATTATGTCTATCTCTTATTTTAATAAGGTCTCTTTATAATTCTTGGGAGAATCAGTAAGAATCTTGCTCTGCAGCTAAATATTGACTTGGGTTACAGAATTCTAACATTACAGCTTTCCATTCAAACTACCCTGCCACACAAAGAGAAAGAGTTTAGAAAGTATGATTAGTCAGAGTTAATATCACATTTGTTCCAACCATAAATTCCATTGAAGTATGGCCATTTCTCTCTGCTGAAGTAGAATGACACCTTGTTTTAATCCTAAAGGATACATCAGAAATCCTGACGAGTTAAGGTGAAATAAATAGACCAACTCCTGCTTTCAGTTTAAAACTGTGCTAGTTTGGTTTAACACCAGAATAGCTGTGAGCAGAATTTTCCCCTGTGACAGGGATTTTCTGAGAAAGAAAGATTAATTTACGCTAAATGTCAACAAGATTTTCCTTTTTAGAAACTGCACATAACTCATGCAAGTCACATATGAATGTCAAATTCACACATCACACTTGTATCACATCACATCACACTGACTGACCTAACTCTAGGCTGCCATAGTTCTATAAAGAGAGGAAACATAGTTTCTAGTTCTTCAGAACTATCTAGACTGTTTCATAGTTTATGATAGGGATCATATTGTTTGGGAAATACCAAGAATGGTCATGAAAGGTAGAGAATATGTTGGATGGATCTCTGACAAGCAAAAATAATCTTAGGCATGTTCAAATTGTCCTACATTAAATGTCAAGTACAGTTAATTAGAAAATGTTAATCCTTTGGTTGTCATCCTATGCTAATTTTAACAATTATATTGTTGTTGTGGAAGGTATCGGAGAAGCCAAAGAGTTACTGTAAGTAGTAGTAATAACCTTCTTGCTACCTAAATGTACTTTAAACAGGAGTTTGGCTCCTTTGGCTACTCCTGAGAAGAAAACTTCTACTCCTTTCACATGCTGTCTTCGGTCCCTCAAATCAAGCTGTATGTGAGTTGAGACCTGAGCACTGAAGACAGGTACCACCTCAAGACAGTGCAGGTAGAGGACAGTATCAAGGATGACTCAGAGCACCATGCTTCTTCCCTAGAGCAGGAGGAAAGAATCATGAACCTGCTGACTCTTCTAAATCTTGGGCCTACAAGCCTTATCACTCAGTGCAGGCCACTGTGGTGGACCTTTTGCCTCCTCCAGCGTTGACTGAAGCCAAATCAACCCCAGTACCAAAGGGTGGAACTAGCAACACTTCCCTCTTGGCTACAGTACTGATATCCATGGTACTGGACCTGGTAATAATGACAGAGTCTAATGATGCCACGTTATTATCTATTACTAGCTACAGATTTAGAGTTCCAGACACTGCCTTTGGTACCATTGTTACAGGTACTGGTTTCCCCAGTAATGAGAAATCCTAAGAAGCCCCTGGCACCAGTACCCTCCCCTCTTACCAAGGGGAGGACAGCACAACGTCTAGAGCAAATATATTTATCTTTCTTTTTCCTCAGAGTCGAGCTGTTTCCCTTTTCTGGACATCCAACAACTTTCCCCTAGTGATTCCCTTGATAAAAAAAAAAACACCTACAGCCCCCTATGGTCACCAGGGATTCAGTTTAGGAGGTGCTTGTCCTCAGGGATTCCTAGAGAAATCCAAATTACGATTGAAGAACTTCACTTTGAAGGACCAGATCTTGTCAGTTCCCATATGGATTAGTCATTACACACCCTAAAGGACCACACTGAGGTCCCTGAGTATCTATACACCTATTACCAGCAGTAAACCATTTCGTTTCTAGGGCTAGTTCAGACAGAGATCCAAGCATTAATGGCAGGTCCTCCTTATGAAGTAGTCTGTCCACAGGGATAAAGTAGTGCTGAGACCGCATCGTAAATTCCTCATTAAGGTGGCGCCAGATTGTCATTTAAACCCAAACCATCAATTTCTCAGTTTTCCTCTCCAAACCCCACTTGAACCTAGGGAAGGCAAACTGCATACCATAAATTTTCCCAGTGCCCTGCTATATTACCTGGATAAAACAAAGCCACTTGATAATTCTCCTGTTTATTTGTGGCTTTGGGAAAAACAGAGCAGGGTCAACTAGTCTCTCCTCTGATATTATTTTCCCGGATTACCCAATGCATTACAGTATTGCATTAGTTAGCTAGTCTACCCCTTCATCAGGAATTGCTCAGGCAATCACTGCAGCTTGCCTAAGAAACATTCCTATACCAGAAATCTGCAGAGCAGATATTGCTTATTTTGCTCACTGAACTAGTATAAACAATACTTGCAACAATGCTTTTTCCAGTATAAGATGTGTCTACATTGGGAAGGTTTGACATTATAGCTATATCAGCAAACCTTTTCAAATGGAGATCTGGCAGCAGTAATTAGTTCTTCGAGATGTTTTATCCATGTTGATCCCATGACTTGCCCTCCATCCCCATTCCTTCAGAGTCTCTCTCTGCTGGAATTCTGAATTAGTGAGAGAACTGGTTGGGGCTGCTCTTTCCTATATGCTCTCAGATTGAGGTGGAGCACAAGGACATGCAGGGCATGGCACCCATTGACACTGATGATCAAAAGATTCTGACCTTGAACACATGAGACACATGCCCACTACCAGGACCTGGACAAACTTCTCAGAGAACCACAGTTTCTGCAAGGTAAATAATTGTTGTTTTTGTGCCGATGACTATCAAATATACAAACCTGTGGACCCCTTTACTGCTCCTGGCAATCTTCTTTCCTTGTCTTGAAGTACATTTGAATTAAATTGCCCCTTCAGATCTAAATGTCTGAGACCATGTCTACACTACAGGGACTGTCATGGCATAGTTATAGCACTGTAGCTATGCTGGCGTAATTCTGTAGTGTAGATGCAACCTACAGTGATGGAAGGGGTTTTTCTGTCACTGTAGGAACTTCCCCAAGTGATGGAAGCATTTTGCCACCAATCTAACTGCATCTACGCAGGGGGTTGGGTCAGCATAGCTACTGTGCTCAGTGGGGTGGATTCTTCACATCCCTGAGTGATGTAGTTATGTTGATCTACATTTTAAGTGTAGACCAGGCCTGAGAAAGAAGTGCTTCTCTTTGGGAAAAGGGGAGAAGCAGCACCTTCTCTGGCTGCTTCTATGCTGTCCAAAACTTGTGCTCCTTCCTTGACTCTAAAGTCCCTATTTCCCTCATCTCCTCTGCCTGCAAACTGCCTGTGACCAGCTCTGCAACACTGCTGGTATATGTCCTGCCTCACTGAAGTTGTTAGCCATGTCTTTATCTCACACCTTGGCTATTGCAGCTGCCTTCTCTATGGCCTTCTCAAGTCCTTGCTCTCTAGAATGAATGAAATAATGCTATTGTCCACGTTGTATGTCTGGTACCAAGACCCAACTGCATCACTCTCCTCCTTAGATTATTTATTATTTGTGACTCCTTTCTGCTAGATGCTGTACATACATAGTAAAAAACAGTCCCTGCTCCAAAGAGAATACAATCTAAATTGTAATATATACCCTAAGCTAAACAAAGGGTGGGGGAAAATGAAAAAATATTGTTGCCAGTTTTAGAGATGGGAAACTGGTGCATGTGGAGATTGACTTGCCCAAAGTTTCAAAGAAAATCAACGTTTCTGATTCCTTTGTTTTTATCTCAAAATCCAGATGAGGAATTAGCTTTTCTTTGTTTTTTTAAACCCTCCATGGGTCTGCATTTGACGGAATAGTGGACATGTTTGGTCAAATTCTGCTCTTATTGACCTTGTGGAGTTATTCCACAGGTTTAAAACAAATAAAAGGAAGTTCTTCTTCACACAGCGCACAGTCCACCTGTGGAACTCCTTGCCTGAGAGGTTGTGAAGGCTAGCACTATAACAGGGTTTAAAAGAGAACTAGATAAATTTATGGAGTTAAGTCCAGAGGGTGAAGATGGATGGCAGGAGAGAGATCACTTGATCATTACCTGTTAGGTTCACTCCCACTGGGGCACCTGGCATTGGCCACTGTCAGTAGACCGATTACTGGGCTGGATGGACCTTTGGTCTGACCCAGTATGGCCATTATTATGTTCTTATGAGTAAAATTACAGTGAGTTGTGTATGACTCTGTTGGAACTAAGTGGCAACAGGAAATGAAAAAAACATGAAATATAGATGAAGTACAGATTGGGTTTTGCTTACATTTACCAACATGGCTACTGGATACTTTTATTGTACATACTTAAATACTCAGATTCAAATTCTTAAGAAGAACATTACATCAGTTGAAACACTGTTTAAAAGAAGACTGGTGACCTTTAAGTGACCTTTGAGATCTAAACAGCAGCATGGATTGAAATCTATGTAATTTTGTAGTCACCTTTTCAATAAATGTATTTATGGAAATTTTCTGTTGAAATCTGATAAATAGAACAGATGACCACAAATTCATTTCATTTCTCCAGGCTGGAGACCATACCAAAGGTCACTAGCTCATGGAAGAAACTGTTTGTTTATTGTTACCCCTTATACATGTACTGTGAACGGGCTGATAAGGTTGGGTTTCTTTCCTTACACAGCAGCCAATAATGCATGAATGTACCAAATTTTAAGATCCTAGCTCAACAGGACCATGTATATCAATTACTTTAGTCAATGAACTTCTTAAAGCGAGATAATCCATTTCTTATGAACACGGGAAGTAAAGGCATTGGTGAACCTCAGTCCTTCCTTTCTGTGTAATTTAGCTTTTATATTTTTGCTATCTGTTTAATAGGGCTCAATAGAAATCCAGTGCACACAGAGAAAACTGAAACTGAATTAATGTACTTGACCCTACAGAAAGTAATCCACGCGGATAGGGAGGAACATCCACTGTGCAATGTGAGTAAAGTCTATCTTGCACTTGTCGCACCAGATTGTGATATCAGCAGCGTTATTGTAAATCCTGAGCAGGCCTGATTTTCACTTACACCTCTGTAAATCAGGAATTCTATTATACTCACTAGAATAAGTGAGAGGAGGGTCTGGCCCAATTACTCTGAATTTACTGAAATCAGGATATGTCTCACCCTGTACAGCTGAATTGGATTGTCTCCAGATGATTATAATTTGGTAAAGGACAATGAAATGAGTTTGCTAACTTGTGTGACAAATAATCAATAGATAAGCTAGCTTTAGCATATGGAAGATTTTTGTATTGCCTTGTTTGTTTAGGCTTTGGTAATACTAAACCTTCCTAAGGAGCCTAAAGAATTTTTTCCCCACTGAGCTGTGTATGTTGCTAGTTGACACCATTGGATCCAGGGGTATTTTGGCCCTGCACCTCTGAATGGTATGAAGTTCCTTTCAGACGCTGGTCCCTGCACTACTTTAAACTTGTCTTTCAAATTTCATTCCCTTGTTTTTGGTTCTGATTTTATTAATAAAACTAGGTTATAGCCAACTGTTAAACAACAGTGCAGATGTATATGAAAAGGAGATGCTAAGGGGGAATTGATGAGTCAGGGCCCTGACTGAGATATAGATTGAGTCTGGGATTTTCTAAGCTGTCTAGGGGCTTTACATATACAACTCCCATTCATTTAAATGGTGATCATGTGTCTAAATCCCCTGGGTGGTTTTGGAATTCTCTTTTAGCAGCCTTGCACCATATATTCTAGGTCTCCACTTCAATATAGGCAAGATCTGTAGAGACGGAAAGCTGTTACAAAACACAGGCTGGATTTGAAAGGCAGACCTTTAGGAGATGGTGAAAATTCCTTTAGGAGACGGTGAAAATTGCTACCCAAACATCAGCCCGTGTGAAATGGAATTGGTGATCTCATTTCCAAATGGGCACATGTGCACATACCCAAAAAGCATGGGCTTGATTCAGCCCTGGGGTATACAGGTTTTTATTAGCATACCCCAGCAGTGTAGCCCTTTGGTGGGGAAAAGGTGCCCACAGTCCTACTCCACAGTGAAGGGGCATGCCCAAGACATGCTGGTTCAGAACAACCTCAATGCACAAAGGTCATATGGAGGTCTGGATGCAAATATAGGGTCAGATTATGCAACCCTCATTCATGCTGAGAAGTACTTTACTCATTGAGGAGTTCCGCTTAAGTCAATGTGATTATTTGCAAACAAAGTCAAAGTGAGTAAAGCAGGCAGAGTCAGGCCCTCACTCTGTGCTTGCCGAGTGGCTAGGCAGAGAACCTCTGGCTACAGGGCTGTCAGTCTGGAACCTTTGCTGACACTAAAGCCACGCAAGCACTTTTCAAGAAAACAAGAAACACTACTCATGGTTGGGATTTGTGTCACCATTTATAGGAAATAGTTTCAATTTTTATTTTTTACAAACCGCAAGACAAAACAAGATGCAAAAAGAAAAATTAAGGAGGTGGTTCTTAGTACAGGCTTCACTGTTTTTATATTTTCAAATAAAAAATTCCACCTTGAGTGTCTACAATTAGGCACCTACCTTAACTGAGCCCGCACAGTTCCTATTGAAGTAGCTCTTCAATAGGCAACACTTTCAGGTAACCATTTGGTTTTCAAGTACAGTTTTGTTTGACTGTTAGTTAGAACTACTTTTATTTGGCAATTGATTTTTGCTGGTCCTTTGGATGATGGCTTAAGAGAGAGTTCAGTGAGCATCAGATGAAAACAATCTTCAAAATTAGCTAGAAGTGATCAGTTTTCAAAAGCTTCCCCTGGCCCTGCTGCCAGAATGAGTGAGACTTGCAGCACTTTGATTAACTACTGTTGGTTGTTATCTCGCTCTCCTGAGGTGGGGATTTCAAAAACTCCTTAAGGACAAAATAATAGCAAATTGCATCCAGGCAGCAGTTGAGGTTAGCCCAGCAGAGGCTGATCTGAACAAAAGACCGTAAGATTTGCAGAAGATTGCTTGTGATGACCTCTCTTTTTACCAAATAATACAAGATCAATGCCACATGGAAAGGGGTGAAACAGACAACAAATGTGGCTAGGTTTGCCATGACTATCTTCACTGATTTACTTGTGTCAGTAAGGGGTTCGTCTGGCTTTCTGCTCCTTTTCAAGCATATGATGATCTGAGCTGTGCAGAAGATCATTGCTGTCATGCTGCCAAGAAAGGCAATCTCCAAGGTGACAAGCACACCTGGGTTTTCCCATATTTTATTAGAGAAGTTATGGAAGCAGGTAGTAATTGTGCTATCATGGAATTGGTAAGTAAAGGAAGTTCCAGCCCACACACCCAAGCAGACGATGGAACAGACCATAGCAGCTTTCTTGGTGGATCTCAGGGAAATGGCTAAGAATGGATGTCGGATGGCAATATATCGGTCCACACATATACATAGGGAGATGAGAATGCTCCCATACATGTTCACAAAGTAAAGGCTTTCCAGGAATGAGCAGAATGTCGACCCCAAGTTCCACTTGTCCTGGGAGCCATAGGAAATGATTTTAAAAGGAAGAGTAAACAGCAGCAAGGTATCCAGAGTAATAAGTGACACCAGGTAGATTGTTGATTCTGTCAGTTTCCTGATCTTACAAAAGACAAACCACAAAGCCATCATATTGAACAGCAATCCCAGGACAAATGTTGGAATGTACAGGGTTATCTGGAACAGCTGCACATAACTTTCGACAGAGCTATTCGCCATATCTCGTTTTACTGAAAAATAAAGAAACATACTCATGTTCACATTGAAGAATCAGAATATAGATTTTAAAGCCTTATCCAAAGTCCCTTCAGGTCCGTGGAAAGACACTCATTGACTTCAGTGAGCTTTGGATCAGACCCTTAATGAACATCATTTTGTTTTAAATATGGGGACCACTGAACATCTCAGTGCTAGATCATACCATGTAGGCCCAATCCTGAATAGCGTGGATTTATGCAGTCCAAGCTCCCAGGTGTAGACAGTGACTGTGTAGCAGATCCTTTCTCAACAACAGGATGTTAGAAACCACACAGGACTTTAATCACGGAGCTGCGGTGGTGAAATATTCCACTGTTTCTTGGTGAATTGAGACTCCAGTTTGATTCAACATTCCCAGACTCTTCTGAAAAAAGAACTCTTGTTTGTCTCTGCAATTCCAGTTTCCTGCAGAAGAAGATGAATTGTAAATGTAAATGTTTAATAACTCCGTGTCCTTTCTCTATTCATTCAAAACAACCATTCCTCTAACAAATCGTTTTTATTAGCTCTGTGCCACTGCTTGACAAAGGTATGGAACTTCAATATCATAAAATGCTACCCAGAGATTGCAGCTACCTCCACCCAATGCACTACCAGTATGACTTACTGAGTTCAACACATTCATTTCAGTGTCAGCAATGTATTGTAAATTAAACTGTTCCTGTATTTCAGACCAAGTTACTTTCCCAGCATCTCACTTGACAGCTCAGCACAACATGGCTGGATAGAGATTAAGATCAGCACAGAGGACATTTTCTTTGTTACATGCAATTTGTTTTATGAGCCTCTAGGAATTGCATCTGGATTGGAAAGTGGAGAGGATGCTTGCAATTTACCCCTTCAAGAAGACATTATAATGTGACAAACTACTGTGTAAATCAGTAATTAACAATAATTTAGAACTGAACAGCAGCCACTAAAACATATCCTATGTAATTAGTAAATGTGTTACTAGCAGGGTTGTGTGTATGCAGTGCATCATTCCTATAATAATATTATTGAGTGAAATTCAGAGGCATTCAGCCACCCAGCATGAACTACTTAATTCTCATTATGAAACGTGCCTAAACCTTATACTGTCTCCCTGCACAGAGGGGCATTTCACGCAAGCTGCTTAAAGACACTATCCATTGTTTTGCAGAAGATATATTGGGCTAGCTTTTCAAAAGAACTCTGCATATAAGGGAATATTAGGTTGTGAGCTCTTTTGAAAATCTGGTCCATAGACACTATGGAAAATGGATCTGGGTAAAATAGATGATAGAATTTTTATGACATTCTTCAACCATTGGTTTGGCTCATTTTCACATCCTTAAAATATTTTGTGACAGTTTGATGATCTGCCATTACGTATTTTATTGATTGCATATTGGCTTTTGTGCTAGCGGGAGGATTTAATTTAAATGTAAGATCATTGTGGGATAGCTTGTGATACCCTCGCTCACACTGAGAAGTACTTTACTGTGCCATTGACTACTTGAGAAGTAAATTACTAGTTTATATGAATAAGGGTATCACAAGCTAGTCCTATGCAATATTCAATACTGCTGCCAAGTGAAACATGTCAATAGTCATTATTACTTAGTTTCTTCAAGGCAGGCACTTGAATCTATTTAGTACTTGCAAGAAACTTTACACTGGGATTCTCAGAGATGAAAAGCATTAGCTAATGAATTATTCCAAGGTAATGAACATTGATGGAGCCCTTTATCCAACTGATTCTACAGCTAATGAATATTTTTCATTAGCTACAGTGTCTGGGAAATCCTGGACTGGAGGTCTATGTCTATGCTAAATAAGATTCTTGTCTATACCCTAGACCTACCCAGAGAAAATCCAGCTATTTTAGGAAGGGATTTCACACCAAAATCTGTTATATGTTTCACACAAAGAAAATATGTTAAAATAAATGGCAAAAGAACAACTCCATTCATTCCTGAAAAGATATCCCTTCACACTATAATGAAAGCAAAAATAGCTACAGTCTATTTAATTTGCAGATGTAGTAGCAAAAGAAGGTTATTAGACATAAAAACAGTTTTTACTACAAGCTTAGTGTATAATATACTGCATTCTATTACCTTACCTCTTGTTACCTCTGAAAGAGGTCATTAACTTTTCTCTTTTGAACTTGTAGATTTCTCTCTGGTTTAAGCCAGGGGTGTTAACTTCATACAGAATAAATTCCAGTCTACAAACCAGCAGCAATTGTGTTCTACTTTTCAGCTTCTGATTATGTATTTCCGTTTTAACACTGCTTTTAGTAATAGACTTTCACCTACACACATGAGCACGTACAAACACTCACGTATAAACTGAAAAAGTTAACTCCTTTATGCTTGCCGGGTTAGCTTCTCTGTGAGTCTCTTACAGTAAATGAGATTCCACTGTTATTGGGGGAAATCCTGGCCCCACTGAAATCTATAGCAAAACACCCATTTTCTTTAATATGGCCTGGATTTCAACCTTATGTTTGACATCTGTCTATATAGAGTGGGATGTCATAATGTGCTTGAAGTTAATGATCAGAGATACCCAAAGCAGACTATGAAGATGATCTGGAAAAAGGGGTAAACAGTGAGGTAGCAAAATTTGCAGATGATACAAAATTACTAAAGATAGTTAAGACCCAGGCAGACTGCGAAGAGCTACAAAAGGATCTTTCAAAACTGGGTGACTGGGCAACAAAATGGCAGATGAAATTTTATGTTGATAAATGCAAAGTAATGCACATTGGAAAGCATAATCCCAATGATACGTATAAAATGATTGGGTCTATATTAGCTGTTACCACTAAGGAAAGAGATCTTGGAGTCATTGTGGATAGTTCTCTGAAAACATCCACTCAATGTGCAATGGCAGTCAAAAAAGCAAACAGAATGTTGGGAATAATTAAGAAAGGGATAGATAATAGGACAGAAAATATCATTTTGCCTCTGTATAAATCCATGGTACGCCTACATCTTGAATACTGTGTGCAGATGTGGTTGCCCCATCTGAAAAAAGATAAATTGGAATTGGAAAAGGTTCAGAAAAGGGCAACAAAAATGATTAGGGGTATGGATCAGCTTCCGTATGAGACGAGATTAATAAGATTGGGACTTTTCAGTTTGGAAAAGAGACAGCTAAGGGGAGATATGATTGAGGTCTATAAAATCATGACTGGTGTAGAGAAAGTAGATAAGGAAGTGGTGTTTACTACGTCTCATAACACAAGAACTAGGGGTGACCAAATGACATTAGTAGGCAGCAGGTTTAAAACAAATAAAAGGAAGTATTTCTTCACATAACACACAGTCAACCTGTGGAACTCCTTGCCAGAGGATGTTGTGAAGGCCAAGACCATAACAGGGTTCAAAAAAGAACTAGATAAATTAATGGAGGATAGGTCCAGCAATACCTATTAGCCAGGATGGGCAGGAATGGTGTCCCCAGCCTCTGTTTGCCAGAAGCTGGGAATGAGTGACAGGACATGGATCACTTGATGATTTTGTTAATTCTTTCTGGGGCACCTGGCAGTGGCACTGTTGGAAGACAGGATACTGGGCTAGATGGACCTTTGGTCTGACCCAGTAGGGCCATTCTTATGTTCTTATAAAAATGACATTACAAACGAATAGGATATTCACAGGAATCTTCAACATCTGTTACATGCATTTATTTCTAAGTGGGAAATTTGGCATTTCTGAATGACTAACTATTATTAAAGCTATTTATAAAGCACACTCATGAGTTATAGGAAGTTTGTTCATAAACTAAGAATCATTTGTTGGTTTTGGTTCCACAGATGAATAGCTTATTTTCTATCCGCCTACATTTTATGTGTGTGTGTGTATGTATGTGTCGGGTAATGGAAATGTCAGAAATCAAAAGCGGAACTAAAGAGATTAAACCTCAGTGGCCACCACCATACAAAATGAATGCATTCACATAACACAGAGCGGAGCTTGATATAAAAATATGGACAGATAGAACTTAAAGGTGACCTTCATGGGAAAAGAAAAGGGGAGGAATGGGCCCTTCTTTTTTGCTAGTTTAAAAGATTCTCTCCTAGGGGGAAAAAATAAAGGGGGGGGGGAGGGATTGGCAGTTTTGTATCTTTTTTCCCCCCTTACAAATTTGAATGTTGTTATTTGTATTTCCTTTTTGTTGTTGTTGGAGGAGGACTTCTAGGATGACCCAGAAATGTGCACAGGGAGCTTACCCAGACCTTGATGGCAGGGGCAAGGATGCTGATACCAAAGAGAACTTTTCTCTAAAATGTCTTAGGTAAATAAGTTTTAATAAAACATCCCAAGCAAACAGAAAAAGAGTATTAGAAGCTCTGACTGCACAATGTTTCAGCTCTCAGTCAGTTTTCATGTTGGTTGTATCTGCTAATCCCACTCCTTCTCTAATAGTCACAGATACTTCCAGAGTAGAGATTAAGACCTGACATTTGAATTTCAAAACAAAACAGGAAAAATCCTTTTAAAAGAATATTTTTAATAATTAAAACCAAAACCAAACCCCCCCAATCCCCTCCTCCCTACTTTTTACTCCTTAGCTGGTAGCTTTTACATTCTCTTGGACTGCCTAAAAATCACATATATGTCTAGAGCTCTGGATGGTTTTGGTAAAAAAGCCAAAAGGCACATGAAAAACAGCCAGTTTAATTCCCAGTGAAGACATTGTGTGTCAAAAGGTTCATGAGCCTGAGCCTAGCTTTGAGCAAAACTAGGTTTGGATGGTTTTGCATCAGAATATGGCAAAATATGCAGCTTCAACATAAAACGGAGGTGAAACTTGGTGTCTTCATCAGTAGCAGTGCTAGGATTTGGGACACGGGACTCAGATGTCTGGCTTGCTACATGGTTTAATGTGCAGATATTATTGGCCTGAACATCATTGTGTCAGCAGGGAAATTATGCTTTCGACAACCAAGATTGTAATTAATAAAAGTCAACTGTTGCCAAAGACCTTTTTTGAGAGAACTTAATTTTTAAAAAGTTTTTTAAAAATTCCCTCTTTCAGTAATGATCTGGCCCATAAAGGGGCATTATTCTAGCCTCTCAGCAAACTCCAAAGCTGCCTCAGTATCTTGAGTGCCGGCTAACCCCACCTCAATGGCCCAGGTAAACAAGCACTTTTCCATAGCTGCCAACATTACAAAAGTCTTTGAAGGCACTGTTCTTCAAATAATCCAGGCTCCAAGCAGCCAGACAATACATGCATATTCCAGTGAATTTTACTTTGTCTTTACGTGACTAGCACTTATCAAGGCCTCAGCATTATACTGTTTCTGTATACCAACACAGCAGAATATAACTCTGTTACAACCCTCAACCCCACATGCAGCTGTGTTTCCCCTTATTGCATTGTCTTGTGGTAAACCCCAACCAGCTGCAGATTCCCTTGGGTGTGTTCAGGGGCTGGCGGTTGGCTTGCTTCCCCCTCTGGTCTTTTCAAGGGGCATGTCCTCTCTGGCATCTTTGACCAGGGGTCTTACCCTTTCTCCTCCCTCTCCCCTCCATACTTGGGGTTTCTCTAATCTCTCTCTTTGCCTTTGATTTTGCCAGTGAATCAGGATCTAGAACTAATGAGCAGAAGTTTGGGATAGTTCCAGGCAAATTGTTACTGCTCGAAAGTGTGCGGCCCATGGCTAAGAGTACTTAAGAGCCAGGATGAAGATGAGTCCCTTAATCTATTGACTGTGCTGCCTTTCTTCTAACTGAGCTGCTCCACCTGGTGGCAAGAGGTCAGACTGGGTGCTTAGCATATTGTAGGAGTGGGATTTACTGCAGACAGCTGGCTGAGAAGGAGTTTGCAACAGCTCTGGACTATGGCTACACTACAGCTTAAATTGACATAAGTTATGTTGCCCAGGGTGTGAATTAGCCACTCCCTTGAATGACATAATTTATGCCAATTTAGCGCTGCCCACAGTGGTGCTTATGTCAGTGGGAGAGCTACATAGCTACCGTCGCTTGTGAGGGCTTGAATGGGAGAGCTCTCTCCTGTTGGCTTGGAGAGGCTACACTAGAAAGCTTGCATTAGTGCAGCTGCATCAGTGCAGCTGTGCTGTGGTATGCTCTCTAGTGTAGCCATAGCCCTAGTTTTATCAGTGGCCACTTGGGTACTGCAGCACCCCATGGATGGGACTTGATCTGGAGTGCTCCCATAACCTCTGGTCATGGTTTTCATAGATTCAAAAGTCAGTCCAGAATAGCTGTAAGGGGACTGTGAAAATCATGTAATCATAAGGGAAAATGAGTGGCAAATTTTTAAATCTTAGTGATCACTTTATACTGATTTATGTTTAGAAGCTATGTTGCCTTTTCTTCCCCACCTCTTCCACTTTTCCATTTAACTCCCTAAGTAAACCCATCCGGAACAAATAATCATGGCACTATCCTATGCACTGTTGTTGTAGCTATGTTGGTCCCAAGATATTAATTAGAGACACAAAGTGGGTGATATAATATCTTTTATTGGACCCAACTTCTCTTGGGGAGAGAGAAAGAGAGAAGCTTTAGAGCTTATACAGAGCTCAAGCCTAAAGAAGAGCTCTGTGAAACTCGAAAGCTTGTCTCTCTCACCAAGAGAAGTTGGTCCAATAAAAGATATTATCTCACTCATCTTGTCTCTCTAATGGCACTATCATGACACTTGATGCCATCTAGGGTTGCCAACTTTCTAAACACACAAACCTGAACATCCTAGCCCTGCCCTTTCCCCAAGGCCCTGCTCCTACACCGCCCCTTCCCGAGGCCCTGCCCCCACTCACTACATTTCCCCTCCCTTGGTGGCTCGCTCTTCCACATCCTCTCTCATTTCACTGGGCTGGGAGTGGGGGTGGGGGTGTGGGTATCAGAGTGGGAGGGGGTGAGGGCCAGAAATAAGGGGTTAAGGGTATGGGAGGGGGTGAGGGCTCCAGTTGGTGGTGCAGGTTCTGGTGAGGGACTGGGGATAAGGGATTTGGAGTGTGGGAGGGGGCTGCGTGTTGAGGCAGGGGTGAGTGGTCTGCGGTGGGGCTGGGAATGAGGGGTTTGGGGTGCAGGAGGGGGCTCTGTGTTGGGGGGGCTCGGGGCTGGGAGTTGGTGCACAGGCTTACCTCAGGCAGCTCCCTGGTCAGTGGGGCTAAGGCACTCTCCCTGCTTGTACTGGCACCGTGCCATGCCCCAGAAGCAGCCAAAAGGTCCGGCTCCTAGGTGGGGGGGCCATGAGGCTCCGCGCACTTCCCTTCCCCGCAGGCACCCCCCCGCCAGCTCCCATTGGCCTCAATGTGAGTGGGGTTTCAGGTGGGTGGCTTGTGGTGTTCAGGATGTTGGACTATAGGACTTTTATTGAGACTGGTCGGATTGAATAAAGGCTGAGTATGTTGATTTGGGTTTCTTTCTTTTCACACATATAAACGTTTTTTGTCTGTGTTCTGTTTCCCTTCAGTAAAATATCTTCGGGAGAGGATGGTTTATTTTTCCCAGAGCTGAACTCCAACTATAACTCTAGGTTGGGGCTTGAGCCATTGTTTTAGTTATTTTCCAGAAAGGATTACTTTATATTTTTAACCTGGCCCTTGTTACTGCTGTTGATACCTGGTAGAAAGGTTAATGCACACCAAGATGAATGGTTGCAGTTTGTTTCTTATTCTGTCATCAGGCTCAGTCAGATGGCAGTGCACAGAGTCACATTTGAATTTTCTTCCCAATCAGGAAGGCCAGAATAGGGCTGGCTGGACAAGAATTCTATTTTGAGGTTTGTTTTCATTTCATATCAGAATAAAAATGAAGCCTTTCAAAACTGACAGATAATGAGGCACCCCCTTGAACCAATAAAGAGAGTCTCTCTCTCTCCCTCCTGTTGGAGCTGTTCCACTTTGTATAAATAATGAAATATTGAGTGGGCCAGAACAAGAGACTGACTCTATAGCCTGATGGACAGGGCACCCACCAGAGATATTGGAGACTCAGGCCTGGTCTACACTACGAGTTTACGTTGACTTTAGCAGCGTTAAATCGAATTAAGCCTGGACACGTTCACACGACGAAGCCCTTTCTTTCGACTTAAAGGGCCCTTTAAACTGGTTTCTTTACTCCACCTCCGATGAGGGGATTAGCAATAAAATTGGCCTTAGTGGGTCAGAATTGGGGTAGTGTGGACGGAATTTGACGTTATTTGCCTCCAGGAGCTATCCCACAGTGCTTCATTGTGACTGCTCTGGACAGCACTCTCAACTCAGATGCACTGACCAGGTAGACAGGAAAAGCCCCGCGAACGTTTGAATTTCATTTCCTGTTTGCCCAGCGTGGAGAGCACAGGTGACCACGCAGAGCTCATCAGCACAGGTAACCATGATGGAGTCCCAGGATCGCAAAAGAGCTCCAGCATGGACTGAAGAGGAGGTACGGGATCTGTTCGCCATATGGGGAGATGAATCAGTGCTAGCTGAACTCCATAGCAATAAATGAAATGGCAAAATATTAGAAAAGGTCTTCAAGGCCATGAAGGACAGAGGCCATAACAGGGACGCACAGCAGTGCCGCGTGAAAATTAAGGAGCTACGGCAAGCCTACCACAAAGCAAGAGAGGCAAACGGAAGGTCCGGGGCAGAGCCGCAAACATGCCGCTTCTACGCGGAGCTGCATGCCATGCTAGGGGGTGCAGCCACCACTACCCCAACCGTGTGCTATGACTCCTTCACTGGAGAAACACACAGGGAAGCAGGTTCGGGGTACGAGGAAGATGAGGATGAAGATAATGTAGATAGCTCACAGCAGCAAGGAAGCGGAGAAACTGGTTTCCCCAACAGCCAGGATATGTTTATCACCCTGGACCTGGAGCCAGTAACCCCCGAACTCACCCAAGGCGTGCTCCCAGACCCTGAGGGCACACAGGGGACCTCTGGTGAGTGTACCTTTGTAAATATTACACATGGTTTAAAAGCAAGCGTGTTTAATGATTAATTTGCCCTGGCAATCGTGGCCAGTACAGCTACTGGAAAAGTCTGTTAACGTGTATGGGGGTGGAGCGGAAATCCTCCAGGGACATCTCCAGAAAGCTCTCCTTCATGTACTCCCAAAGCCTTTGCAAAAGGTTTCTGGGGAGGGCTGCCTTATCCCGTCCGCCATGGTAGGACACTTTACCACACCAGACCAGTAGCACGTAGTCTGGAATCATTGCATAACAAAGCATTGTAGCGTATGGTCCCGGTGTTTGCTGGCATGAAGACAACATCCATTCCTTATCACTCTTTGTTATCCTCAGGAGAGTGATATCATTCACGGTCACCTGGTTGAAATGGGGCGATTTTATTAAGGGGACATTCAGAGGTGCCCGTTCCTGCTCTGCTGAACAGAAATGTTCCCTGCTGTTAGCCACGCGGTGGGGGTGAGGGGTGAAGTGATCATCCCCGATAATTGGGTATGGGGGTGAGGGGGGTTAGTTGGATTTGTGCTGCATGTTAACCCGGAAACTGCAGCCCCTCCTTTTACATTGCAAACCCATTTTAAATGGCCAACCCAACGGGTGCTTGGTATGGGAAATGAGAGCGCTACTGTTTGAAACCATTCCCACATGTTAAGAAGGTTAAAAAAGCCAAAAGACTGTGGCTTACCATGGTTGCCTGCAAGCCAAAATCTGTTGCCTGGCACTGCGTGAGTGATCTCTCACACCAAACCGGCAGGCCCTCATATAAGAGGAAAAATGCGACCTTGTAACGAAAGCACATGTGCTGTGTAATGTGAACAGCAAGATTTAATGTGAAAGATTGTACCCAATGTTCTCTAAAATGTGTCTTTTTTAACCACCTCTCCCTTCTCCACCAGCTGCAAATGTTTCTCCTTCACAGAGGCTAGAGAAGATTAGAAGGAGAAAATGGCAGACTCGGGATGATATGTTCATGGAGCTCCAGATGTCCTCCCACGCTGAAAGAGCACAGCAGAATGCGTGGAGGCAGTCAAAGTCAGACTACAGAAAAGCACAGTATGAACGAGAGGAGAGGTGGCAG
Organism: Trachemys scripta elegans; assembly: GCF_013100865.1. Lineage (NCBI taxonomy): Eukaryota > Metazoa > Chordata > Testudines > Emydidae > Trachemys > Trachemys scripta. The sequence continues at coordinate 61,461,189 of NC_048306.1, read as the reverse complement.
GCTGAATCGCGGGATGAACAGAGCAAGTGGCGGGCTGAAGATGATAGATGGCGTCAGCTTGCAGACAGAAGGCAAGAGTCGATGCTCCGGCTGCTGGAGCATCAAACTGATATGCTCCAGCGTATGGTTGAGCTGCAGGAAAGGCAGCAGGAGCAGAGACCGCCGCTACAGCCCCTGTGTAACCAACAGCCCTTCTCCCCAAGTTCCATAGCCTCCTCACCCAGACGCCCAAGAACATGGTGGGGGGGCCTCTGTCCACCCAGTCACTCCACCTCAGATGATTGCCCGAGCATCAGAAGGCTGGCCTTCAATAAGAGTTAAAGTTTTAAACTGCAGTGTGTCCTTTTCCTTCCCTCCTCCCGCACCCATCCCGGGCTACCTTGGCAATTATCCCCCTAGTTGTGTGATGAATTAATAAAGAATGCATGAATGTGAAGTAACAATGACTTTATTGCCTCTGCAAGCAGTGCTCGAAGGGGGGAGAGGAGGGTGAGGTGGTTGGTTTACAGGGAAGTAGAGTGAACCGGGTGGGCGGGGGGCAGAGGGTTCATCAAGGAGAAACAAACGGAAGTTTCACACCGTAGCCTGGCCAGTCACAAAACTCATTTTCAAAGCTTCTCTGATGTGCACCGCGCCCTGCTGTGCTCTTCTAACCGCCCTGGTGTCTGGCTGCGCGTAATCAGCGGCCAGGCGATTTGCCTCAACCTCCCACCCCGCCATAAATGTCTCCCCCTTACTCTCACAGATATTGTGGAGTGCACAGCAAGCAGCAATAACAATGGGGATATTCTTTTCGCTGAGGTCTGAGCGAATCAGTAAGCTGCGCCAGCGCGCTTTTAAACGTCCAAATGCACATTCCACCACCATTCGGCACTTGCTCAGCCTGTAGTTGAACAGGTCCTGACTACTGTCCAGGCTGCCTGTGTACGGCTTCATGAGCCATGGCATTAAGGGGTAGGCTGGGTCCCCCAGGATCACGATAGGCATTTCAACGTCCCCAATGGTTATTTTCTGGTCCGGGAAGAAAGTCCCTTCCTCCAGCTTTCGAAACAGAGCAGAGTGCCTGAAGATGCGAGCATCATGTACCTTTCCCGGCCAACCCACGTTGATGTTGGTGAAACATCCCTTATGATCCACCAGGGCTTGCAGCAGCATTGAAAAGTACCCCTTGTGGTTTATGTACTCGGTGGCTTGGTGCTCTGGTGCCAAGATAGGGATATGGGTTCCGTCTATCGCCCCACCACAGTTTGGGAATCCCATTGCAGCAAAGCCATCCACTATGGCCTGCACGTTTCCCAGAGTCACTACCCTTGATATCACCAGGTCTTTCATTGCCCTGGCAACTTGGATCACAGCAGCCCCCACAGTAGATTTGCCCACTCCAAATTGATTCCCGACTGATCGGTAGCTGTCTGGCATTGCAAGCTTCCACAGGGCTATTGCCACTCGCTTCTCAACTGTGAGGGCTGCTCTCATCCTGGTATTCTGGCGATTCAGGGCAGGGGAAAGCAAGTCACAAAGTTCCATGAAAGTGCCCTTACGCATGCGAAAGTTTCACAGCCACTGGGAATCGTCCCACACCTGCAGCACGATGCAGTCCCACCAGTCTGTGCTTGTTTCCCGGGCCCAGAATCGGCGTTCCATGGCATGAACCTGCCCCAGTAACACCATGATTTGCACACTGCTGGAGCTTGTACCTTGTGAGAGGTCTATGTCCATGTCAATTTCCTCATCACTCTCGTCGCCGCGCTGCAATTGCCTCCTCGGCTGGTCCTGGTTTTGCTTTGGCATGTCCTTGCTCTGCATATACTCCAGGACAATGCGCGTGGTGTTCATAGTGCCCATAATTGCCGCGGTGATCTGAGCGGGCTCCATGATCCCAGTGCTATGGCGTCTGGTCTGAAAAAAGGCACGAAACTAGTATCTGACGGATGGAGGGAGGTAGGGGCGAGTGACGACATGGCGTACAGGTACAGGGAATTAAAATCAACAAAGGTGGCTGTGCATCAGAGAGAAACACAAACAATTGTCACACAGAATGCCCCCCCCCCCCAAAGATTGAACTCAAAACCCTGGATTTAGCAGGTCGTTGATTTCACTGAGGGAGGGGTAAGCAAATGAATACAGAACAAATCTATTTTTTACATCTTAAGCTGGCAGACAACGGTGCAGCATGACTGATAGCCCTTGGCATCTTCTGGGTGCTTGGCAGAAAATACTAGGCGCTTGGCAGAAATTAGCATACTACAACTGATAGCCATCATCATCGAGACAGTTCGATAGGACTGAGCATGTCTGCCCAGGTGCCCATGATTGACAGCCAGTGCAGTATGATGACAACGGATACCAATCGTAATATACCATCTTCTACCAAAAGGCAAGGGGCTGCTGCTGTATGCCCCACGTCTGCCAGCACCCAGATCGCCGATGAAGGCTACCAGTCATACTGCACCGTCTACTGCCAAAAGGCAATTAGCTGCTGCTGTGTAGTAATGCAGTACCACGTCTGCCGGCACCCAGAGGACATATGGTGAGCTGAGCTGAGCGGGCTCCATGCTTGGCGTGGTATGTTGTCTGCACAGGTAACCCAGATAAAAAGGCATGAATCGATTGTCTGCCGTTGCTCTGACGGAGGGGGAGGTGCCTGACAACATGTACCCAGAACCCCCCGCGACACCCAGAATCCCCCCCCACCCAGCATCATTCAGGCATTGGGATCTCAACCCAGAATTCCAATGGGGAGCGGAGACTGCGGGAACTGTGGGATAGCTACCCACAGTGCAATGCTCCGGAAGTCAACGCTAGCCGCAGTACTGTGGATGCTGTCTGCCGACTTAATGCACTGAGAGCATTTTATGTGGGGGGACACACAATCGGTTGTATACAACCGATTTCTATAAAACTGGCTTCTATAAATTTGACCTAATTTTGTAGTGTAGACATACCCTCAGATTCAAGTCTCCTCTGAAGCACAGAGAGTGATGACTTATAATAATTAATGGAGATATCCCATCTCCTAGAACTGGAAGGGATCTTGAAAGGTCATTGAGTCCAGTCCCCTGCCTTCACTAGGAGGACCAAGTACTGATTTTGCCCAAGATCCCCAAGTGGCCCCTTTAAGGATTGAACTCACAACTCTGGGTTTAGCAGGCCAATGCTCAAACTACTGAGCTATCCCTCCCCCCTTGAACCTAGGTCTCCCACCACCTAGGTGAGTGCCCTAGCTAGTGGGTTATTGGCTAGTCTGGGATGGATCTCTCTGACCAGAAAATCCATCCTGGTCCTGAGAAATCTTCCTGATGAAACTGATATATGTTCATGAAAAATTTTGGTTTCAACAAAAAATTTCAACCTGCTGTGGACTAGAAGTGTTCTCTTTTTAAAATGAAAGCTGAAATTCTGCTGAACCTAAATGCTTGTGTTTGGGGCTGAGGGATGAGAGAGGAGGTCGCCATCACTATGGCTTGTAGATCTTCCACTGGTTTCAGTTATGTTCCTACTGTACATTTTGGATTCCCATGCAATTCAAAATGAAACTTAGTGTGGGGGATACAAACCAATATATATCAAAAACAAAGAAAATGTTCTCATGTAACACCATGAAACAAAACTGGTGAATTTTATCTAGCTCTTTGACAGGTCTATCAGAATCTTTAAGGTAGGATTGAAACGCTGTTGCATTGTGATAATGAGAATGGAACATAATAGAAACAGAAAATAAGATTAAAAGGTCACTTTTGTGTTTTTTAAAGTAAACAGTGGGAGGCCTATTTTCCACTGATGCCTTACAAAAGGTAAGAATATGATTATCTGGGAGATATTTAGAATATTTTAATATTTATAATATCAAGATTTTTCATTCATGTTCGTTATTTTTATTTCATTTGTGTTTTGTGGGTCCAATTTAAAATAAACTCACATTAACACATCATCAGGTTTCACTTTCAGATAGGGACTTACTTTGAATGAGAAACTAGAACATAGTGGTACTTTATCTATTAAATATTACTTAACAACAGAAAGCAAATAAAATATCAAATCAACTGTGGCTTTTAGTCTCCATAAATAATAGAAACTGAAGCATATCAGATCATTTTTCTGCTCTTATCAGCTAGTTCATGTTTTTAAAACTTCACACTTGGTTGCAGTTGTGGAAATAAGAAATAGGGTGAGGAGCTAATAATCTTTTGACCAACCTAATTGAGAGTTCCTATCTCAGTGTTTGAGGCACACAGAGGTTTGTGGTGAAGGGGATGGTTGAAGCCTCTGGAAATTTCCCCTTAAACCATAGTACGTGTTAGCAATATTAAAAGGCAAAAGAGACAGCCATCAGGGTTAACCCCCCCCAACCCCCTCTTTCTGTATGTTTTAGAGTATGTCTACTGGAGCTGCGTCATTTCCTCTGATTGAGCTAGCACAGTTAAAATAGAAATGTAGCTGAAGTGGCATGAGGAGCGAACCAACTATGGTCTCCAGTGGGACTGTAGTCAGATAGCTAGCCTCTCCCAGTGCTGTTGCTACACTTCTATTTTTAGCATGTTTGTTTAATCAGAGCTAGCACAGGTATGTCTAGTTAAGCTGGAATTAACACATTCCAGCTCCAGTGGAGACATGAGTAAAGGTTCTTATTTGGACCCCAGTATTGTAGTATGAGAGCACCTCACAATCTCTTAAAACTATTTATCCTTCTGATACCCCTGTGAGGTAGGGAAGTATTATTCCCATTTTACAGATGGGGAACTGAGGCACAGAGAAGTTAAATGACTTGCCATAGGTCATACAGGATGTCTGTGGTAAAGCAGGGGCTTCAGCCCAGGTCTCCAAAATCCTGCTGTATCACCTGACCACTGGACCACCACTTATCCTTTGGGATAAATAGGAGAAGTTCATATCTCTGTTGGTTTCAAGCTACCTATCTCAGCATAAGGGAGACAGCACTCCATCAGGTCACACTTGGAGTCTTTTCTCACAGTCTTGAAGGCTTATATTCTTCACAAACTGATCAGTAAGCCTGCCATTTGATATAGAAAATTGACTGCTCCCAACTAGTTAGTGCACTTGTCAATACTGAGCTAAGATGTGTGGTAATCTACAAAATAGGAGGCATAATCAAAAATAGAAGCACGATGTGTATTTGTTTGATGTCCTTATCTAGACTGTGAGAGAATATATATCCCAAATTAAATGTATGCCCCAAATTTGAAAAAAAAAAAGTAAGAGGACCAACCCTTTCCCCCCCCCCCAAACAAAAACAAAGAAAGACCACCGTGGCTAAACCACAGGGTAAAAGAGGCTGTTCGAGACAAAAAGACACACTTTAAAAATGGCAAGTCAAATCCTATGGAGGAAAACAGAAAGGATCATAAACTGTAGGAGGTCAAGTGTAAAAGTATAATTACGCAGGCCAAATAAGAATGTAAAAAGTGTGCAGACTCCACACTGGACAACAAGAGGTTAAGGGCTGCTCTGAGCTTAGCCAGCTCTGTCCCGCCACACCTGAAAAACATGCACAGATTGAAGGAGGAGTTACAAGGGAAACAGAGCAGCTCACTTGTGGGGCAGAGAGGTGAAGAGAACAGACCTGCAACCCTCAGTTCCTGAGAAAAGGGCTGAGAGAAGACAGGAACTGCCCCTACTGCAGCTGTGTGAAGGTTCGTCCCTGAGGGAAGGGAGGGCCTGATCCTGATACATGCTGAGAGGGCTGCATTCCCTGCTCTCGCTCACTAACTCAGTTGGTTTGTGTTAATTCCCCTTGCTTTTTGTTTGAGCTACCCTGGAAGGGGAAAGACTTTGATGTGACCTGACTGGAGGACCAAGTAACAGGAAGAGACAGGCCACCATGGAGGAGGAAGAGTCAACGGCAGCAAACCCCAGTGGAGAGTGAGCTGCCATTCGCCCCCGGTCATGAGGAAGCAGGGCCGGCGCTTCCACTAGGCGACCCTAGGCAGCTGTCTAGGGTGGCAGGATTGGGGGGGGGCGGCATTTTGCCGCCCTCGGCGGAAATTCAGCAGTGGGGGGTCCTTCCGCTCTGGATCTTCGGTGGCAATTCAGCGGCGGGTCCTTCACTGGTTCCGGGACCCGCCGCCGATGTGCCCCGAAGACATGGAGAGGAAGGACCCCTGTCGCCGAAGACCCCAGACCCCCTGAATGCTCAGAGGAGGAGCACTGCCGCCTAGGGTGGCAAAAACACTGGTGTCGCTCCTGTGAGGAGGCACCAACTGTGAGCTGACCTCTTCACAAAGAACAAATAGCAAAAGATGCACAAAACCAACCAATTTAAAAAAAAATTACATTAGAAGCAGGAACTCTGCCAAAAAAATCAGTGAATGATCAAGGTGCTAAAGGAGCACTCAAGAAAGACAAGGACATTGCAGAGAAGCTAAATGAATTCTTTGTGTTGGTCTTCACTGTACAGGATGTGAGGGAGATTCCCATACATGAGCCATTCTTTTTAGTTGACAAATCTGAGGAACTGTCCCAGATTGAGGTTTCAATAGAGGAGGTTTGGACCAAATTGATAAATTAAACAGTAGTAAGTCACTAGGACCAGATGGTATTCACCAAGGGTTTGGAAGGAACTCAAATATGAAATTGCAGAACTCCTAACTGTGGTATGTAACCTATCATTAAATCAGCTTCTGTACCAGATGACTGAAAGATAGATAGTGTAACGCTGATTTTTAAAAAAGATTCCAGAGGCGATCTTCACAATTATAAGCTGGTAACTTCAATATCAGACGCATCAGTTGAAACTATAGTAAAGAACAGAATTATCAGGCACACAAATGAACAAGAGTCAGCATGGCTTTAGTAGTGGATATTGCGTACTTGGAATTTCAGAAAGCCCTTGACAAGGTCCCTCACCAAAGGCTCTTAAGCAGTCATGGGATAAGAAGGAAGGTCCTCTCATGGATTGGTAACTGGTTCAAAGTTCGGAAACAAAGGGTAGGAATAAATAGTCAGTTTTCATAGTGGAGAGAGGTAAATAGACAGGTCTACCAATGATCTGTACTAGGACCTGTGATGTTCAACATATTTATAAATGATCTGAAAAATGGGGTAAACAGTGAGGTGGGAAAGCTGGCACAAAATTACTCAAGATGATTAAGTCCAATGCAGATTGCAAAGAGTTTTTAAGGGATTTCACAACATTGGGTGACTGGGGAACGAAATGGCAGATGAAATTCAATGTTGATAAATGCAAAGTAATGCATATTGGAAAAACATCATCCCAACTAAACATACAAAATGATGGGGTCTAAATTAGCTGTTACCACTCAAAAAAGAGATCTTGGAGTCATTGTGGATAGTTCTCTGAAAACATCCACTCACTGTGCAGTGGCAGTCAAAAAAGCTAACTTCGGTCTGGTCTACACTACAAGTTTAGTTCGAATTTAGCAGTGTTAAATCAAATTAACCCTGCACCCGTCCACACAACGAAGCCATTTACTTCAACATAAAGGGCTCTTAAAATCGATTTCTGTACTCTTCCCTGACGAGGGGAGTAGCGCCAAAATCGACATTGCCATTTCGAATTACGGTTAGTGTGGCCGCAATTCGACGGTATTGGCCTCTGGGAGCTATCCCACAGTGCACCATTGTGACCACTCTGGACAGCAATCTGAACTCGGATGCACTGGCCAGGTAGACAGGAAAAGCCCCGCGAACTTTTGAATTTCATTTCCTGTTTGCCCAGTGTGGAGCACTGATCAGCACAGGTGACCATGGAGTCCCGGAATCAAAAAAGAGCTCCAGCATGGACCGAACGGGAAATACTGAATCTGATCTCTGTATGGGGAGATGAATCTGTTCTATCAGAACTCTGTTCCAAAAGATGAAATGCCAAAACATTTGAAAAAATCTCCAAGGCCATGATGGACAGAGGCCACAACAGGGACTCAACACAGTGCTGCGAGAAACTTAAGGAGCGGAGACAAGCGTATCAGAAAGCCAAAGGATCAAATGGACGCTCACGGAGGGAGGGGTGATTGACGTCTGTAGCTATCCCGCAGTTTCCGCACTCTCCGAAAACCATTTGAATTCTGGGTTGAGCTCCCAATGCCTGAATGGTCAAAAACATTGTTGCGGGTGGTTCAGGGTATATGTCGTCCAGCCCCCTACCCCCCGTGAAAGCAAAGGGAAAAAATCGTTTCTCGCCTTTTTTCACTGTCACCGTATGCCTACTGGATGGTGCTGGCAGACACGGTGCTGCAGCGCTACACAGCAGCATCCCCTTGCCTTGCCTTGCAGATGGTAGACGGTGCAGTATGACTGGTAATCATAATTGTTGGGCAATGGGTGCTCCTGGCTGGCCTCGGTGACGTCGGTAGGGGGCACCTGGACAAAAAAGGGAATGACTCCAGGTCATTCTCTTCTTTAAGTTTTGTGTAATGGAGATTCAATCCTGCTTGGAATATCATGCCAGCTGGAGGCTTCTGCCTCAGACTGCTCTCCCAGTCGGCAGTACTGCGCGGTTGCACCTACCCCAGCTTACCCCTTGCTCCCAGGGCTCACAATCAGATACTTTTTGCTGCAAATAAAAAAATAAAGCTGTCGTTTAGAACTGTCCCCCAACATACATATCCTGGGACATTTTGTATTTTACTAGTGTCAACCAAAGGCCCACACACAAATGGAGATTCAGTCCTGCCTGTGCTTCTATCCTAGTGCTTATCACAGATTCCCATTTTCAGCTATAGGCTAAGCAAGTGCAGAATGGTGGTTCACTTGACTTCACTGTAAGCCAACCACCCTCCCCTCCCCCCTTTGATCTCTGCTCGCAGAGGCAATAAAGTCAGTGTTGTTTCAAATTCATGCATTCTTTATTACTTCATCACACAAAAGGGGGGATAACTGCCAAGGTAGCCTGGGAGGGGTCAGAGAGGAGGGAAGCAATGGGTGGGCTTGTTGTAGGGGCACCCCCTAGAATGGCATGCAGCTCATCATTTCTGCGGGATGTCTGGGGCTCTGACCTGGAGCAGCCGTTTGCCTCTCTGGTTCTTTAGTAGGCTTGCCTGATATTCTAGGCAGGACTGATTCTCCATTAGACAAAACTTAAAGAAGAGAATGACCTGGGGAGTCATTCCCATTTTTGTCCAGGAGCCCCCGACCGACCTCACCGAGGCTGGCCAGGAGCACCCATGACAGCAGCAGATGGTACAGTATGACTGGTAACCATCTTTGCCAACTTGCAAAGCAGCAGATGGAACAGTATTGCTGGTAACCATCTTTACTAACTTGCAAAGGCAAGGGGATGCTGCTGTGTAGCGCCGCAGTACCGCGTCTGTCAGCTGCATCCAGTAGACATACGGTGACAGTGAAAAAAGGCTGAACGGGTTCCATGGTTGCCATGCTATGTTGTCCAAGCAATCCAGGGGAAAGGGCGTGAAATGATTGTCTGCCGTTGCTTTCACGGAGGGATGATTGATTGACAATATTTACCCATAATCACCAGCAACAAATTTTTGGCCCCATCAGGCATTGGGATCTCAACCCAGAATTCCAATGGGTGGGGGAGACTTTGGGAGCTATGGGATAGCTATGGGATAGCTACCCACAGTGCAACGCTCCGGAAGTCGACACTAGCCTCGATACATGGACGCACACTGCCAAATTAATGTGCTTAGTTTGGCCGCATGCACTCAACTTTATACAATCGGTTGCCAAAAATGGAATTCTGTAAATTCGGAGTATTTCCGTAGTGTAGACATACCCAATGTTAGGAACCATTAGGAAAAGGATAGATAATAAGACGACAATATCATAATGCCACTATATAAATCCATGGTACACCCGCCCCTTGAACATTGCGTGAAGTCCTGGTCACCCCATCTCAAAAAACTTATATTAGAATTTGAAAAAATACAGAGAAGGGCAACAAAAGGACATGGCACAGCTTCCATATGAGGAGAGATTAAAAAGACTGGGAATGTTCATCTTAGAAAAGAGATGACAGGGTGGGGAGCCATCTGATAAAAGTGTATAAAATCATGCATGCTGTGGAGAAAGTGACTAAGGAAGTGTTATTTACAATTTCACACAACACAAGAACCTGGGGTCACCCAATGAAATTAATAGACAGCAGGTTTAAAACAAATATAAGGACGTACTTTTCAAACAATGCATAGTCAATCTGTGGTACTGTCATAACTATAAAGGGTAACAGCCCTCCTGTGTACAGTACTATAAAATCCCTCCTGGCCAGAGACTCCAAAATCCTTTTACCTGTAAAGGGTGAAGAAGCTCAGGTAACCTGGCTGACACCTGACCCAAAGGACCAATAAGGGGACAAGATACTTTAAAATCTTGGTGGGAGGAAGGCTTTTGTTTGTGCTTTTGGTTTTGGGGGTTGTTCGCTCTTGGGACTGAGAGGGACCAGACATCAATCCAGGCTCTCCAAATCTTTCTGAACAAGTCTCTCATATTTCCAACTTGTAAGTAAACAGCCAGGCAAGATGTGTTAGTTTTTATCTTTGTTTTCTCAACTTGTAAATGTACCTTTTTGCTAGAGTGTTTATCTCTGTTTGCTGTAACTTTGAACCTAAGGCTAGAGGGGATTCCTCTGGGCTCTTTAAGTTTGATTACCCTGTAAAGTTAGTTTCCATCCTGCTTTTACAGAGATGATTTTTACCTTTTTCTTTAATTAAAAGCCTTCTTTTTAAGAACCTGATTGATTTTTCCTTGTTTTTAGATCCAAGGGGGTTGGATCTGTATTCACCAGGGAATTGGTGAAGAGTCTCTCAAGGCTTCCCAGGGAAGGGAATTAGCACATTTGGGAGTGGTGGCAGCAGGCCAGATCTAAGCTGGTAGTTAAGCTTAGAAGTTTTCATGCAGGCCCCCACATTTGTACCCTAAAGTTCAGAGTGGGGAAGCAGCCCTGACAGGTACTAATTGCTAGGGGTTGTTGTGAAAGCCAAAAGTACAACTGGGTTAAAAAAAGAACTAGATAGGTTCATGGAGGACAGGTCCATCAGGCCTGGTCTACACTAACCCCCCAATTCGAACTAAGGCACGCAACTTCAGCTACATGAATAACGTAGCTGAAGTCGACGTACCTTAGTTCGAACTTATCGCGGTCCAGCCGCGGCAGGCAGGCTCCCCCGTCGACTCCGCGTACTCCTCACGCCGAGCAGGATCACCGGAGTTGACGGCGAGCACTTCTGGGTTCGATTTATCGCGTCCAGACAAGACGCGATAAATCGAACCCAGAAGTTCGATTGCCTGCCGCCGAACCAGCGCGTAAGTATAGACAAGCCCTGAGAGGCTGTTAGCCAACGTGGTCAAGGAGGCAACCTCATGCTCTGGGTATCCTTAAACTTCTGACTGCCAGAAACTGGGACTAGATGACAGGAGATGGATCATTTGATAATTGCCCTCTTCTGTTCATTCCCTCTAAAGCAGGGATTCTCAAACAGGGGTCCGGGTCCTCATGGGGGAGGGTGGGCTGCAAGCAGGTTTCAGAGGATCCACCAAAATAAACCAGAGAGACACTCTGAGGCCCAGGGCAGAAAGCCAAAGCCCAAGCCCGGCTGCCTGGGGCTGAAGCTGAAGCCCGAGCCCCGCCGCCCAGGGCTGAACTCAAAGACGGGCAGCTTAGCTTTGCAGGCTATGAGCAACTGCCCTGTGTGCTAATGCCAGCCCCGGCTTTTAATCTACTGGATATGCAGAAAAACAGTTGTGGCACAAGTGGGCTATGGAATTTTTATAGCATGTTGGGGAGGCCTCAGAGGGAAATAAAAGGTTGAGAAACCCTGCTCTAAAGCATCTGGCACTGGCCAAAGTTGGAAAACAGGTTACTTATGTTCTTATTAGAGACGGCTGGAATGTGCTGTTAATTCAAACAATTGTACTGGTGAGATGTCTTTTTGCCCATCTTGCCAACTTCTAGAGGACTTGAATGATCTGGTGCTTTACCAAGGCCCAAATCCTGAAAAAAAAAAAGTGTACAGCCTAACCAGCTGAGTTGTGTGCAGATTTCTTTGGGGATTCAGTGGGGAAGATGATGTGTCCCTCCCTTTTCCTACAACAGAACTGATGATGTGGTGGCCCTCAGGTAGTTCTTGCATCATTAGCACTGGAAGAGAACTGATAATATTATTGTATGCATATGTAACATTTGCTAGAAAGCACTGTTAATCAATTCAACATGTTACATATTACAGAAGATGGCTGAATATTTGAAATTCAGCATTTATTTTGCCAGTATTATGCTTATTACAAATCTGTACTTGGTGCATCCTGGTAAACTTCTCTTAAGTGTTTAATTAACAGAAGATTCTTCTTCGAGGAGTGTCCCTGTGGGTGCCCCACTTTAGGTAAATGTCCATCCCTGTGCCTGCGATCAGAGAATTTCAGTAGCAGTGCCCATTTGGATCACACATGCACTCTCTCCCCATCTTGCTCTGCTCCTGTTGAGCAGGGCCGCCCAGAGGCGGAGGCAAGTGGGACAATTTGCCCCAGGTCCCGGGCCCTGCAGGGGCTCCCACGAGAATATATTATTCTATAGTATTGCAACTTTTTTTATGGAAAGGGCCCCCGAAATTGCTTTGCCCCAAACCCCCTGAATCCTCTGGGCGGCCCTGCTGTTGAGAAGGAACTCGGGGCAGTTTGATCACACATAGCACTCTGTGTGTCCAAACTGACCCCAGTTCCTTCTCAATTGTCTTTGACTTAAGATGGAGGCACGGCATCACCTCTTTGCTTTCTTCACATTTACCTCTTAAAATTATGTTAGTGCCGTTTTAAAGTAGTTAGACTCATAGACTTTAAGGTCAGAAGGGACCATTATGATCATCTGGTAGCTAGCTATAGCTACCCCCATCCCCTCCACATTTAAGTCCTTGAATTTTCTTTCTAATTATTATTAGTTAAGATTCTGTTCGTCCTTATAGTGTAGTGTAGCTTTAACCTCCTTTTTCTTGGGGAATGCTACTGAAAGGGGCATGCCTAGATTCCCAAAGTTTAAATGATGCCTTTCTTGTCAGGAATCAGGGGGTAGCCGTGTTAGTCTGTATCTACAAAAACAACAAGGAGTCTGGTAGCACCTTAAAGACTAACAGATTTATTTGGGCATAAGCTTTCGTGAGTAAAAACCTCACTTCTTCGGATGCATTTCACTCTATGCATCCGAAGAAGTGAGGTTTTTACTCACGAAAGCTTATGCCCAAATAAATCTGTTAGTCTTTAAGGTGC
>NC_048306.1:61393809-61438200 GCF_013100865.1 Trachemys scripta elegans | reverse complement strand
CTAACTAATAGCAACACAAGCAATAACATTCCCATAACAATAATATAATGGGGCTGTTGTACAATCTTAATCATAAAGCACAATACATCCTACTTAGTACATAAAATGGATACTCTATAAGCTGTCTGGAAAGCATACTTTTCAACTTAATATATATTATAAAGCATGTGAATTTGCCCTTGCACTTCAGAGATTTTCGGAATCTCTGGTAACAGTGAAAACAAATTCTGAAATCAGATACTAAACTAGTCCAATTAAAGGGTATCTGGAACCTAAGGGTTACTTAAAAAACTCTATCTGCAGGCCAGTAAATAGTATGATTGCCTGCAGTGGTAATGAAATTAAAATGTATGTCTTGCAATGTGGTGGCATTAACATACACACAGCTATCATTAGCTTAAAAGAGTAAGTGTCCTGTCAGGGTAGTTCCTTGTCCACTACCCTTCCAGCAAACGTAGTCATAAACAGAGACAACTTCTCCTGGCTTCAGTTTACATATACACTGAAGCTGTGGGGGTTCTAACGGCCAAAATGTCCATTGACTCCCTAACCCCATCCAAATGTCAGATGTAATCTCCGGAGCACTTACTAAAATCAATTGGGCATACCAGGTAGTCTAATTTCCCAGATGTCTTGGTGAATTACTCAATCCCACATGCATCCTCCCTATGGACCCGGCAGGATTCGGTATGTGGGAGCCCACACCCCCTCAACCGGTCCATAAGCTTGGAAGGAGCACTGAGAACGTCTGCACTTCCACCCAGAAAGTCTCCAAGTGTGTCTTCATGCCACAGATCAGATGGTACTCCTGATGTGTCTGTAAGGGCAGTGGGCCAAGCCTGATGCTCTAGATCATTTCGAATGGCCATTAGCTAGTCATTCAGGAAATCCTGAATTTCTGAACATGCTAGATCCCACTGCAATGCCTTCCCAGCCTCAGTGATATTCAATACCATCTCTGTCAGCAACTTCTGGGTCATTGTCTGTATTTGGATGTGTTACAGGGGTAATAGTGTAATAGAGGAGATGGCAGGGGCAATGGCAACAAGGTGCCTTTGGTACTTATCATTTAAAATCCAATTAGGGAGGGCAATACATACTAAAGGACTTATCCAAAACACAGGGCGCAGCCTGTAAAATAAACCTTAAAATCTAATCAATACCACGTTCCCAAGCATGGGTCCCACAAGTTTCTTTCTGCTAGGGTATAATTCTTTGTTTCTTCACCAGGGCCAGTTCTTAATGTCTTTTGTAGTCAGGAATTCCTGGACTTTATGGTTTCAATTAAGCAAGTGTTCCTTCTTCTCTTTTCCTGAAACAGTGTGGTTTAGCATCATGTAGGGGAGAGGTTACTAGCACATCACCCTGTAATGGTTTTGCTTCTTCTAGAAAAATTCAAAGCAACAGTAGGTCTGTCAGTGGACAAGGGAGAGGTTACTAGCACTTCACCTTGTTCTCTTTCCCTGCTGTCCAGGAGGCACAGCAGAGCTAGCAGGAGAAATAGGCTGATTAGCAGCTGGAGAATCCTCTCCAGGTGGAGGGGTCTTTTTGCAGTGAGAAGCATGGGTCCAGGTGGGCAGTCCTTGGCACTTCACAGCAGTGTTGGTGGTTAACAGGACTTGGAAAGGGCCTTTCCAGTGTGGAGCCAAAGCAGTCTTTCGTTGATGGACTTTACATAGACTCCGTTTCCTTGTTTCAATAAACGGCAGGGCTGCTAGGGTCTTTGGGTAGCACTTCTTTTATCTGTGAGAAAAAAACCTAACACATTTCATTAGTGCCTGGCATTGTTTTACAAATCTCAGTTGTTTGGGCACATTCAGGCCCCCCCTTTTCGTGGCTGTCAGCCAGGTCTTATCTTGGACTGAGCTTGCTAGCTATTTTTTCCTCAGTTAACTCATTCCGTGCTTTTTCCTCTTCTCCCTTTCTCGGCTTCTTTTAACCTACAAAGGAAACTTTCACTCTTCACTTATACACTTTTTTCCAACAATGAACGCATACACATTGCCATTATACAGTACATTAGTCTTATTATTCAATGTATGCCATGTACACTCTTCCAGTAAAATAACTTTATTACAGAGCTTTGGAGCAACAAACCGGGACAAGCACACCCACTTTTGAGGGGTTCACTCGGTACAACCTCAGGTGTCTAATCGCTTTCCTCCCTCCCCAACCCTCTGGCTAGAAATCTGAGGTAGCCAGAAGGATCCCATGGGCAATATGGGGAGTGGGTTAACCTTCCATGTCCTTGTTTCCAAAGACTGTTGGTATGCAAATTTTAACAACAATTTTGCAATTAAAAATCTGGCCAATGAAGTTTCTTTTTCTTACTTAAGCAAATATATCAGACTTTAGTATATCACATTTTCCTGATTTATCCAAACACTTTGTATTCCAAGATGAATAAAACAAGTATCTGCTTTTTGATTTAACCCTTCTATTTAAATTTGAGCTAGACTGTCCTATGAAAATATTAAATCCAACAATTCTGGCCACAAGACAAACATCACAAGACAGGACAAAGAACACAAAAATAATTCCTATTGTACCAGTAAATGCATGGTACATCGAATGCTATTCAGCTGGCATCCGTTTTCTCTGATGATCTGAAAGACAAAAGAACCGAGGTCTACCCCTTCTGGGCAGTCAGTCATTACTTAAAATATTTCCTTTACATACACATACTCTTGTTGATTTTAGGCAAAACAGAGAAATCACCACATATTTCCTTGTATTTGTTTCATATGCAGCCCAGGTTTCAGTGGCTACTACCTTATTAGTTAGAAAATTGCATTAATACAGATGCTTTCTGGCTTGCTTCCAGATCCAAAGCTATCCATGGCTTAAAGATTCTTACTTAAAAAGGGACACAATTAACTTTCCCGGACTTTTGATTGCCTTTTACTTCTTTACAGTGATCTAAACAAGACAACACAACCTATATTGGTAGGTTTGCATTTCTTATACCTCTACTACAATATATACTGCACATGTTTTCCACAATTCAATTTCCACAACACTAGCCACATCAATTTCTACACAAGGTGTAACTATTTCTTTTTAAACACCGGGTAAAGGCCATTTACTTAACATATAATTCAAAGAGCTATCCTTAGACGGTTTTACCAGAGAGTGTCTCCTTATCCTATTAGGACTCACCTTATCGGAGCACGAACCCCAGGGGCTGCGGTGAAGCAGAGAAAAGGGGTGAAACACCCCGTTGGCGCCGTTCCCAGTTCGCCGCAGCCATCCGGAGTCCAATGTCCGAGCCAGGAGAGTCCCGGCGGAGTCACCAGAAGCTGTTACCGAAATATCGGGTCCACCTGGCTGAGAGCCAATAACAGCCAGACAGGGATAAGGAGGAGTTGCTTTATTCTGCAGAATAAAGGAGAGCTTTGCACCTTGGTACAAAAACTCTGTCTCATACACATTTTACCGTTCCAGTTATCATCCTGGGGATTTAAAATCCCCATGCCTATAATTACTTACTCCTTTCCTTCCTCTATGCCCTCAAAGTTTCCAACCTGTTTTCCAGTCAAGAAGCCATACCGACCTGCAGTCCGGATACCAGGGGCACTGGCGGTCTATTTCCCTTAGGGGGTCCTCAATATGAGCGACTGGGACAACGATGCATGATCGCTGCCGTGTAATCTTGAACTCTCTTGTGTGCTCCTTCTGGGCACTGGAAAGTTCGACCCCCATACTCACGAATAAGGGGCGGCAAACAGCCGCGGGCGCGCTCGGCATATCCAGCCGGTGAGTACGGGGTCGTCACGTCGGGGTCACCAGCTGTGGTGACGACGCAGGAAAGGAAACAGAACACCAGGTCTGTGGTAGCCGAAAAGCCCCTCTACCTCCAGGAACTTTTCCTGGGGCTTTTATTCTTTACACTTCCCTGCTTACAACGCTTCTCATTGGTACAAATCTTGCGCATAGAAAAGCCAGGCAGTATACATGCACATAAGATAACGAACCCATCTCTTGAGCGCGTGAACACCAGCTGCGAGGGTACAATCAAATCAGCCAAATAAGTTTCCCAAACACAAACGCTGGATTGAAGGTCACTCCTGCCTCGTAGCCATGGGAGCAGTTTGCTGCGCCTGTGGGCTGACGATTCGGGAGCTATGCATCCCTACAACATACCACAATCTCAAGTCTTGCATCAGAAAATCAAGGGTATTCAAATTGAAACTTCTCCTGATGGATAAGTAACTGCGCCTGGCTTCTGACCTTGGACCGCAGCTCCCCCCAGACACTGGTCTCCGGCAACAGCCTCCAACAGACAATCTCTGCCACCCTTACAGAGGAAATCATAGTCCTCAAAAAAGGTGGTTAAAAAATGGACCAACCAATCTGTCTTCATCCTCTCCAGACAAAGCTGTCATGTCTCCACCACCCACAACAGCAGATGACTTGACACAATTTCAGGAGCTATTTAAAGGATTGCTGACTCACTCAAGATACCATAGAAAGAGGTTGCAGTTTTAACACAAGCTGTTGGACATTTTACAAACATCAACTTCACTGAAGATTGTGCTCCTCATAAATGAGGCACTCATGGACCCAGCCAAGATCATCTGGCAGACCCCCGCAACGATACCACCCACTGGTAAGAGAGTGGACAAGATGTATTACATTTCCTCTAAGGGCATGGATTTTTTGTTTTCACATCCCCCACTGAATTCCTTGGAGATTCACACAGGAGATTTCTCAGATTTGTTCTGGGACAAGATCACTGCCAATATAGAGTACTGCCCTTCGGTCTTTCTACAGTTCCCCAGGTGTTCTCTAAAATTATTAAATTTTTGGAGAGATCCTATCTCCTAGAGCTGGAAGGGACCTTGAAAGATCATCAAGTCCAGCCCTCTGCCTTCACTAGCAGGACCAAGTACTGATTTTGCCCCAGATCCCTAAGTGGCCCCCTTAAGGATTGAACTCACAACCCTGGGTTTAGCAGGCCAATGCTCAAACCACTGAGCTATCCCTCCCCCCAATTCTTGCAATGGTGGTGGGCCACCTTCACAAGCAAGGGGTCATCATGTTCCTCTACTTGGATGACTGTCTACTCGAAGCCCCCTCCCAGGATGATGCCCTGGAATCTACTGAAAAGATGATGGCTCTCTTCTCACAACTAGGACTGCAAATAAACATGCAAAAATCAATGCTGATATCCGTACAAAAACTAGAATTCATTGGGGACCACCTTGATGCACTCGAGGCCAAAGTCTCATTACCACTACACAGATTTGTTATGCTAGTCAATCTGATCACCATAACACAAGCCAGTCCATAGACATTGGCCAGGACCTTCCTACAATTATTAGGTCACATGGCAGCAACCCCTTTGTAGTATAGCATGTCAGGCTACATATGCATTGTCTTCAGGGAAGGCTCAGGAAAGTATACATATTGCACAAACACAGCCAGAACATGTGTCTCATGATGCCACTCAAAGTAAAAAATTCTCTACACTGGTGCTCTCAACCCCACAATGTGTGTGTTGGAGTTCCCTTCACACAACTTTATCCATCAATGATACTTACAACGGACACATTCTCTATTAGGTTGGGGAGCATACTTGCACAACCACACAATCCAGGGCAGGTGTTCCCCGGCCTAGTCAACATTACACATCAACCTGCTGGAACTATGAGCGGACCACAATGCATGTTCAGACTTCTTACCTCTCGTCAGGAACAAGACCATAAAGGTACTGATGGACAACATTGCTTGCATGTTTTATATAAATCATCAAGGAGGAGCAAGATCACACTCCCTTTGCACTGAAGCACTGAGATTATGGAACTGGTGCTTCTGTCACAACATCAACATATCAGTTACCTATCTGCCAGGATGTCAGAACACCACAGCAGATGCACTAAGCAGAAAATTCTCTCAGGACTATGAGTGGGAAATAAACAAAATATACAAAATATATTCAGACGCTGGGATTTCCCGAATATAGACTTTTTGCTACAACCCTGAATGCCAAGTATCTGCAATTTTGCTCAAGGGCAGGATTGGGACCTTGATCTCTGGGTGATGCTTTCCTCATTAAATAAGATGCACCTCTACTGTATCCTATTAAAGTGGAGCACCCACAGGGATAACCATCTTGAAGAACCTCAGTTACCACACAAGGTGAGTAACTCTCTCTTTTTTGTTTTTTTGTTTTGCTAAAAACAAAACTTTTCATTGAATGTATGTGGATGCCGAGACCATCTCTGGTTAGGCTAAAGTCTACTGATTATGGGGCTAGACAGATGAAAGCACAGCAGTGTTTCATATTATATTTGTGTGCTTCTCTCACATGCTACATACATGGCATACCACACATAACCACAGCAAGGACTACTAGCAACACTGCAAATAGTAAAATTTAGTCAGAAAAAATATTCATGCTCTTTACTTTTGTCAGATTTCTTATTTGCTGACACTTGATACAAATACTTTTGTGTGTGTTTTGTACAAGAGGACCCTCTAATTGATTTTATCAGCATGGTTATTAATTATAAGAAGTTTGTGATATGAGAAGAATGCTTTTGGTAAGCCTTGCAAATTTTTTTCATTAAAATTAGAACTGGCTGGAAAATTCCAAAAACTGTTGAAAAATAAGGGAAGGGAAATGGGAAGAAGAGGGGACATTTCAGTATTTATTTTCCAACTAGCTGTCATTAAGGTGTACATTTCTTCACTGGAGCACGTTTCTCATCTATCCTCCCGTCTCTGAAGAGGTGTGGTCTAAGAACTGGATTAGGACCCTAAATGCCTGAGTTCAAATCATGGCTCAGATATTAACTCTTTCTGAGGCCTTGACCAAGTCACTTAGTATCTAAGTTTTCTTATAAAATTGGGATAATATTTACTTAGCTATCTCACAAGAGTATTGTGAGTATTAATTAATGTTTGTAAAGCACTATAGAGGGGCTATTCTCATTGTATTGAATGACAAAAAGGCCTTGTTGTACTGTATTCAGAACATGATTTGCTAGACTTTAAAAAAATGTGCTTTTTAAAAAGAGAAGATGGGACTTAACATATCAATTCAGACCAGTGGCTTTTTTAAAATATAGTATCCTTTCTCCATCACTAGCCAGTACCAGGTGCTCCAGGGGAAGATGCAAAAATTACCATAATTGGCAATTATAAAGTAACCTACATATAGGAGGGAAATCTTCCTAACCTCAAATATTTCGTGGCTGACATGCCCTGAAGGCAGGGTTAGAAGACATGACGTTGAGCTGGGTAAGGAACCCTATTATAGTTTCACAAGTCGCTTCCCACCTCACCCCGCAACCCTCCTAAACAAATTGTTTGTTTAAAAATCTCTTTGATAAGTGAAATGTAAGAGAAAGAAGCTAACGTTTAGTAGCTAAATTTGAAACTGTAGGTACATAAAGTTATGCTAAATCTATATTTAGGGCTGTTGTATTAATTTAGATGGAATATATGGGCCCAAAGTGTCAATGGTGTTAACTTAACTCTGTCACTATCCAACATTAAACAGTGCCAAACAAGGTTTGGTATACAGAGATCTTAGCCTGCTCAGTACCATGGCAAATACATCTTTAAACATTCTTTTAACCTTTTATTAAAGATACAGTAAAGAGGAAAAAGCATTTGAAATGTAAAATATTACGTAAGCTTTTTATTTTAACAACATCCATTGTTCCACTTTCCCTTTAGCTGGAGAGAGTCTTTAGAAGGAAACCTTCCTGGTCTGACACTCTTAGATGGTATTTATGTAGAACAGCATTGTTATCTTATAGTACTTGACATCAGTGGAGTTTCCCTAATGAAGACGTGAATCTGGCTCAGGGAGTTTAAGATGATGTAACATGTATGTCAAAGGGACAGATGAGTGGAATGTTGCAAAATATATGTATACAAATATTAAAAATTGTTTTGGCTTAAATAACTTGACAGTTCCCTTTTCATTATGTACAGGTAGTTTATAAAATCATCCATTACAAAAGCCTTTGTTGACCAGTGTCACTATTGAAAGAATCATCCATCATTAACTGTACACCCAAGCACAATAAAAAAAGCCTGAGAAAACAGATGTTCCTTTCACCATGTTCTGAGGGTTCCACTTAGGGAACTGGGGTAAAAATCTGTCTGGGGATTGGTCCTGCTTTGAGAAGGGGGTTAGACTAGATGACCTCCTAAGGTCCCTTCCAACCCTAATCTTCTATGATTAATAGACTTTGACTCAGTGTGACCAGTTGGTGAAGTGATTTCTAGAGCCAAGGAACCTCTACTGACAATACCCTGGTCCCAGATGATCAGATCTAGCAGCAGTCAGCAAAAGTGTCTCATCTGCCACATGGTGTTACATGGAAAGATAAGAGGTCTCTCAGGTAACCAGGATTGGAGATCAGAGTCAACATGTTGAATTGGGAGCTAGGAGTTTGAAATAGGGAGCATGGTCTGTCTTTAGAGATTTGATGCAGTATGATGTTTCCATCTCCTACTATTAAGAAGTCATGCAGCCGTGATCCATTCAGGAAGTCAATAATAATGGATGCTGTGACAAAGCATCCATCTGAGACATGATAGGTTGTTTTTTATGAGATGATAAGTTTGGTTGATAAAGGTAACTGTGCCATTGTATGCATAGATTCTGTAAGGCATCCGATTTAATCCCGCATGACATTCTGATTAAAAATTTAGCACTATATATAATCAACAGATTATATTAAATGGATTAAAGACTGTTTAACTGATAGATTACAAAATGTAATTATAAATGGAGAATCCTTATCCAATGTGGGTGTTTATCAGGTTCTGCAGGGATCTGTTCTTGGTCCAATGCTATTCAATATCTTGATCAATGATCTGAAGGAAAAATATAAAATCATTGCTGGTAAAAATTGAAGATGACAAAACTTGGAGTGGCAAATAATCCAAAGTGCTTGTTAAACTGGACTCATTACAACAATATGCATTTTAACACAGCCAAATACAAAGTCCTACATCTAGGAGCAAAGAAGGTAGGTCACATTTACAAGATGGCGGACTGTATCCTGGAATGGATTTATATTGGAAAGGATTGTGGGGGAGGGTGCGTCAGTGTAGATGATCAATTGAACATGCACTCCTGGTGTAATGCTGCAGCTAAAAGGGTGAGCATGATCCATGAATGTATAAACAGGGAGATATCACAGTGGAATGTGGAGATGGTATTACCTCTGCATATGACATTAGTGAGACCATTACTGTAACACAGTAACTCCTCACTTAAAGTCGTCCCGAGTAATGTTTCATTGTTACATTGCTGATCAATTAGGGAACATGCTCGTTTAAAGTTGCCCAATGCTCCCTTATAACGTTGTTTGGCAGCCGCCTGCTTTGTCCACTTCTTGTAGGAAGAGCAGCCCGTTGCAGCTAGCTGGTGGGGGCTTGGAGCCAGGGTGGACCGGCAGCCCCCCTATCAGCTTCCTTATCAGCTCCCCGCTCCCCTAAATTCCCTGTGCAGCAGCCGCCCAGCAGATTATCAATTGCCAGCAGTTCAGCTGTCCCTCTCCCCACTGCCATGTGCGGCTCCTGCCCTCTGCCTTGGAGCTGTTCCCGGGAGCCTCCTGCTTGCTGTGTAGGGGACGGGGGAAGAGGAGGTCTAATGTCAGGGTGTCTCCCTCCCACCTGCTCCTGCACCCTGCTTACCCCTTCTCCATATAGAGCAGGGTCGGGACAGGACAGGGCTCAGGACGGAGAGAGCTTGCTGGCCACAGCTGCTATCTCAACTTCTTGATCTTTTTAAAGGCAATGTACTTAGAATGGTGTCAGCACACTTAAAGGGGCAATGCGCATCTCTCTCTCTCTGTCCCGCACACAGGGTGTGTGTCTCTGTCCGCCATGCTGTCTCCCCTCCCTCCATTCATGCTGCCTTGTAGAGTAAAGCTACATTAACAACAATATGTTAACCCTTGAGGGCTCAGCCGAGTGCTAGTTCATCATTTAGCAGTAAGGCATTTCCTGGGAAATATCCCACCCTCTAACTTCACCACCTCAGCCAAGCTTCACAATCATCATTGCTGTGTACAGTATTAAATTGTTTGTTTAAAACTTATACTGTGTGTGTGTGTGTGTATATATATATATATATATATAATATAGTTTTTGTCTGGTGAAAAAAATTTCCCTGGATCCTAACCCTTGCTATTTACATTAATTCTTATGGGGAAATTGGATTAGCTTAACATTGTTTAGCTTAAAGTCGCATTTTTCAGGAACATAACTACAACGTTAAGCGAGGAGTTACTGTACGTTGTTGAAAAACTGGAAAGGGTTCAGAAAAGAGCTACAATAACAATGGTCTACAATTTTTGAGAAGTCATCTGCTTCAGAGATAAAATGTGCTATTTATTATGTATTTTGATGTGCTGAATTCAAATATGACAATTAAAACAACTGATTGGCTACCGTTTCCAAGATATTTAAGATTTTACATTTTATGGCGATGTATGTTGTGTAGATAGTAGAGTTTTAATCATAAATTGTAAACCTAGGTCTTTTCATGTGTTTATGGTTGCTTTACATGATAATATTTCACCTGTCCTGTTTATGTAACACTTTAAAAATCAGCAAAAGGGTTATATAAATCAAATTTATTATGAAACAAAAGGCAAAAAACTATTATGTACATAGTTTAGTCCTATTCAGTGTCTACTCAGTGCTTCTTGGCTTGTCTCTTGTATTCATTAAATGGAGCATCTCTTGTCACTGTCCAAGCAATGCTTGTCCTGCAAGCATTGATGGGCTCCATTTGCCCTGATAGCGTTTCTCCATTGTTGCAATGTCCTGGTGAAATCGCTCGCCGTGCTTGTCGCTCACTGCTCCGCAATTCGGTGGAAAAAAATCTAGATGAGAGTGCAAAAAATGTATCTTTAGTGACATGTTGCAACCAAGGCTTTTGTATGCCTTGAGGAGGTTTTCCACCAACAACCTGTAGTTGTCTGCCTTGTTGTTTCCGAGAAAATTTATTGCCACTAACTGGAAGGCTTTCCGTGCTGTCTTTTCCTTGCCACGCAGTGCATGATCAAATGCATCATCTCGAAAAAGTTCACGAATCTGAGGACCAACAAAGACACCTTCCTTTATCTTAGCTTCACGTAACCTTGGAAATTTTCCACGGAGGTACTTGAAAGCTGCTTGTGTTTTGTCAATGGCCTTGACAAAGTTCTTCATCAGACCCAGCTTGATGTGTAAAGGAGGTAACAAAATCCTCCTTGATTCAACAAGTGGTGGATGCTGAACACTTTTCCTCCCAGGCTCCAATGACTGTCGGAGTGGCCAATCTTTCTTGATGTAGTGGGAATCTCTTGCATGACTATCCCATTCGCAGAAAAAAGAGCAGTACTTTGTGTATCCAGTCTGCAGACCAAGCAAGAGAGCAACAACCTTCAAATCGCCACAAAGCTGCCACTGATGTTGGTCCTAGTTTATGCACCTCAAAAGTTGTTTCATGTTGTCATAGGTTTCCTTCATATGGACTGCATGACCAACTTGAATTGATTGCAAAACATTGCCATTATGCAGTAAAACAGCTTTAAGACTCGTCTTCGATGAATCAATGAACAGTCTCCACTCTGGATCGTGAACGATGTTGAGAGCTGCCATCACACCCATCGATATTGTTGCAGGCTACAAGATCACCTTCCATAAGAAGAATGGGACAAGATCCTTTTGACGGTCACGGAACATGGAAACCCTAACATCACCTGCCAGGAGATTCCACTGCTGTAGTCTGGAGCCCAACAGCTCTGCCTTACTCTTGGGTAGTTCCAAATCCCTGACAAGGTCATTCAGTTCACCTGTGTTATGAGGCGTGGTTCAGAGGAGGAGGATGGGAGAAAATGTGAGTCCTGTGACATTGATGGTTCAGGACCAGAAATTTCATCCTCTTCCTCTTCCTCGTCTGACTCAAGTGAGAATGATTCTGGTGCATCAGGAACCGGCAGTCCTTCTCCGTGAGGTACTGGGCGTATAGCTGATGGAATGTTTGGATAATGCACAGTCCACTTTTTCTTCTTTGACACACGTTTCTCAACTGGAGGCACCATGCAGAAGTAACAATTGCTGGTATGACCTGTTGGCTCTCTCCAAATCATTGGCACTGCAAAAGGCATAGATTTTCTTTTCCTGTTCAACCACTGGCGAAGATTTGTTGCACAAGTGTTGCAGCATATGTGTGGGGCCCACCTCTTGTCCTGATCTCCAATTTTGCAGCCAAAATAAAGGTGATAGGCTTTCTTAACCATAGTGGTTATACTGCGCTTTGATGATGCAAAAGTCACTTCACCACAAACATAGCAGAAGTTATCTGCACTGTTCACACAAGTACGAGCCATCTCTGCTCACTTTGGCTAAACAGAAATGTGTCCCTTTGCAAAATCAAACACTGATAAATAAGAGAGCATGACACTGTATGATTTCTAGAGCTGATATAGGGCAATTTGTTCAGCAGAGTGATGTAAGCTTCATTATGATTGCATCATCCATGACTTCTAGGAATAACATGATTCAATTCATATCATGTATGACGCAATACCAGCTTCAGATTGCACATTCATTGTTTTGCCTAAAAAGCAAGTACTGTCCAAACCCAGTCATAGATTTATTCATAGATCTAGTCAAAGATATATTTTAGTCATTTCTGGTTTAAATTGAGATCCCTTCCCTTTATAACTCACTTATCCTCCGCCATTCCCAAGTCAAGGGTCGTATATACTGACCCAATAGCATATCTTGAAAACTAGAGCCAATCAACAATTTTAAGCATCATTTTCATTCTCAGTGACCCAGAATTAGTAAAGTTTGACTACATTTATTTCAGAAGCATTTTGGCTGTAGAGCAGTGTAATGAGAAGAGAGCTGGAAAATGAGACATATAGTGAGAGACTTAAGAAGCTCTATATATTCACTTTGTCTAAGAGAAGGTTAAGTGTGACTTGATCATGGTCTACAAGTACCTGCATGGGGAAGAACTTTCTGATGGTAGAAAGCTCTCTACTCTAGCAGAAAAATGCATAGCAAGATCCAACAGTTGGAAGTTGAAGCTAGACAAATTCAGACTAAAATAAGGCACATTTTTTTTAAATAGTGAGGGTAATTGTCCATTGCAACAATTTACCTAGGGATATGGTAGATTCTCCATCACTGGAAGTATTTAAATCAAGACTGGATGTCTTTCTAAAATAAATGCTATAGTTCAAACAGAGGTTATATGGACTTTGTGCAGAAATTACTGGTGAAGATTTTTTTTGGCATGTGTTATGCGGGTGGGGGGGCAGACTATATGATTATAATGGTCCTTTCTGCCTTAAAATATATGTATGACTCATCTGACTAGATGAAAATAAAATTGTTTTTCATCAGCATTATCACATGAGAGTCGAGCAATAATTGCCATGCTGTTTGAAATGATTCACGATCATGAGTGCCAACCTCATGGCTGACTGTCAAAAAGCAGGGCAGATACCCCAAACTGGTGGTATGTTCTGTAATTAGCTGTCACCAACTCAGTAACAAATGTGAACTCCTGCTCACTGTAACAATATTACCATGGAGCCATAGACAGTGCCCCATGGCATTCCAGTCTATCTTGCCATCCAGGCAAGCTGGACTTCGTGATAAATGGTTACTTACACCAAAAATCACAAAATACTCAGGTTGCTCCCAGTCTCAAGAGACCAGTCACTTATCCCATATTAATTTGTACTTTAGACCTCACACCAAAGACAATGCTGTTAGCCAATCCTATAGTAAACGAACTTGTCTATTCAGTGCACTTTGTGCAGCCAGTTCTGAAAAATGGGCAACAGAGTGTGTGTCTAGACTTCAAGCAGAAGAGGGAAAAAAAGTGAACCAATCTACAAAACCCTCAGACTTTGCAAAGTGGTAAGCAGTTTATAATTTTTTTTCCTGAAATTACATTCTTAAAATATTTATTGATTGCAGGGGTTGAAGTGTCTTCATTTTATTTTTGGTTGTACATTATGCTTTCCAAAATTAAGAACAAATTACAGTAAAGGAGGCTAGATGCAAATTGGACCTTTTTAAAAAATGGAATGCTTAGCTATAGTCAAAGACAGATCTCAGTTTTATTTCTTTTGATGTACAGTTCAGCTCTAAAAAAGCAATGAAATAAAAACAATACCTTCTTGCTGAATAGAGCTGCTTACGTTAACAGTCAAAATATTTGACCATTTTTAACTTCTGTTAGCCCTGCAGAGCCAACACAGCTCTAAGAGAGATGAGTAGGATTCTTTTCCTCCTGCATCATCACTAGAAATTTTAATTAAGTCCAGGCTACCCTCTGCTTTCATTTGCACATGTAATTGATCTGAAGATAACAAAATGATCATTAACCAGCAAAATCATTATTACTGATGATGATGAATGAGAAAGAATAACCCAGCTTGACTTTCAGATCCTGCTCCAAGTTTGTTGAGCTGGCACTTTAGAAAAAAAATATTTTTACTTATAACCTGGGCAAATTAGATTTTCAGAACTATGAGGCACAATAAACAAGCAACTCCATGAAGCCATTTTGACACGATTAATCAGAGGCAGACCACAATTTCCTTCATTTTAAAAATTAAATTAGTTCTCATTGGAGCTGGAGCCCTAGTACAGAACTCTACATCAAGGAGTGCCCATCTGCATCTCTGGTTATGGACTCCTGCATTCTGCATGCTTCCATCTGCTTCCGAGGAACAGAAGGGAACCTGGGCTCTGGCCACTGGTGAGGCTATCTGCTGTTAGTAGGCTCAGGCAGTTAGCCTCTCTGTGTATGCAGGAGTCCCAAATATTTGCCTACTGGGTCTATGCACCTATCCTTTTTAAGCCTAAAAGCTACTGCCCCACAGATAATTAGTGATAAATGAACTAATGACCAGGACTTTTCTGCAATGGCCCTGACTTCAGATACAGTGACTCTGATCAGTGGCCGGAGGAGGGAGAAGTGGGGGGGGGGGGGGAAGGGTGGTCACAGTGTGTGCTGCCTGTGTGCCTGAGGATTTCTTAGGCTTAGACACTGGGTTCCTTCAGCATTGCTGCTCCTAGTTACAACAGAGCCACTGACAAAGACCATCCAGTATTTCTGCTACATACATTAACAGCAGCAAGGGAAGGATCTTCTTAAAGCAGAAAAATAAATGAACTTTCATGTATTTGATTCTCAATATAATTTTCAAAATGCAAGACCCCCCCCCTTTTAAAAAAAAAAAAAAAAAAAGATCAAATATAGTCCTTTGTAGCTTTTAGGGCAATTTTTTATAAAGAGTCATAAATCATATGAACTGCAATATAAAGTGTCAGCTCACTGGCTGTCTAGCAGAAGAGAGGAAAGATGGAAATCATGGAAATTCTGAGGAAATAAGTGAGTAAGGTGAAGAAGATTATGATGAAATATACATTATGGTTAGTATTTTTTTCTAATTGTCTGAGATTTGAGGGGGTTGGTGGTCTTTCCTTGACTCCTTGGGTGTTTGTTTCTAGTGATTCAATTGTGCTGTATTGCTATAGTTGTGACTCTGACACACTTCTTCCTGGAGAGTGCTCAATCTCTGACTGATTGTTTGTAACTGTTTTCAGAATGTCCCGTGTGGTAATCTATAGTAGCAGTTCAGTGTGATGGATGCAAATGGGCTTCCTAGTGTCACTGCACAGCAGTCAGCCCAAGAAATTCAAAGAGGATATGGTTTTCAAATGCTATAGTTAAAAGAAAGACATGTCTTTAAAAAAATATAGCACCCCATTCCCAACATTAACTGACAATTTCTTAAGTAACATGAAAGAGACAGAAAGAAATTGTGCCTCACTGAGTATAGTTTCTGCAAGCTGTAGCCAGCAGCACTGAGGCAGCTAGGATGTTTCAGGGATCTGCCATTTTGGAGGAACCCATCTGCTTGTCCTAACATTAACTATGACAATATAGTTCTTTTTTATTGACCTTATTTTGGTCATCCCCCTAATTGTGTCTCACAAGTTATAAATCAAACATATATGTATCTGGTACAGTTGTAAATATATGCAGGTACATACATACAGACATTAGCATGAATAAACTGCCTATAAACTATTATTTTTCCAGAGCAGGACGTTGGTGTCCTCTATAGAGAAATAATTTTTCCCCACAAAATTTGTAAAAATAGAATTACTCCAGGACTTTGTTATTTGAAGACTCAAGCAGAGCAAAGTGTTATGATGAACATGAAAAACAGATTTCATAACTGAAAGTACTTTTACTATAGCAGCATGAATCATGTCACTATGATACCCTTATCAAAGTTAAGCAATGCAAAGGCAGGCAGCAAATGTCATGTTTGTATTGTTGTACTGTATATCTTTGTCTTACATATAAATACATTTAGATTACTCACAATTCCTTTTATATGATGTTTCACTGAGTGCACTATTCTGTTTTTTTCACATGGATGTCAAAATTGCAGAAATAGCTCATGCTGGTTTCAAAATTGCGATATTGAGAAATTCACAAACCCCAAACCACAGTACGTCTGGGTGCATGTTCTGAAAACTGTCTGAAGTAGTGAGGAGAGACCCAAACCAAACTCTGATCGGGTTTTAAGGTTAAAAAAAAAAGCCAAGTATACAATTGCACACTCAAACGGGATATCTAATTTGTGTTCACAGTAACCTTCAAAGTTGGAGAAGATTTTTGAATAACTCTTTCTACTTTTGGCCTATCCCTAACAAACAGTTTCTGTTTGTCAGTGAGGGTGGATTTGGAATGAATGAATGTTTTAAATTAGCATTAGACAACATAGATTCTTTCACTTGGGCAAGATATTTCTGCTATAGTTTACTCAGTTCAAAACACTAGCTGGAATGGCAGAAATAAATTTCTTGCGAAATTCTTCTGCGGCAAAGTAGTAACAGATGGCATCCAGGCAGCAGTTGACATTAGCTAAACACATTGCCACCTGTAGGAAGAGACTAATGCTTTGTTTCACAGTGCAGTCCACAATGATGCCCTGTCTTACCAGGAACTGCAGAAAGATCCCAAGATGGAATGGTGTAAAGGAGACAACAAACACCATGAGGTTGGCTAAAATGATCCATATAGAGGCAGCTTGCTCAACCCACTTCTGCTCCTGGTTTTTACGCCTCCAAAGAGTCTGGATGATCTGAACAGAGCAATAAACCATCAGAGTCAAAGGGATGAGAAATCCAAAGACTTCAACAGAAAGGATGATGGGAATGCTCCACGCCTGTTCTGACATATTGTGGAAGCACTTGACTTTGTCATTGTTGTGGAAGTCATAGATGGGGATGCTGCTAAGCCAAACTATAACCCAAATGCAACAGCATACCATTATTGCCTGTTTGCGGGATCGGAAAGCTCTGGCTTTGAGTGGGTGCCTTATAGCAATATATCTGTCCAAGCTAATACAGACAATGATGAAAATACTCCCATACATATTGACGAAGTAGAGAGCCTCTATAAATTTGCATAAGAGTCTCTGCTGCTCTTTTCTGGAATAGTACATCCTGAAAGGAAGTGAGAAAAGAAGAAGCAGATCCGCAAGAGCAAGGTTTATCATGTAGATTGATGATTCTGTCTGTTTCTTCCAAGAGTAGAACACCCAGAGGGCTATCAAATTCAGAATCAAACCAACAATGAAGGTAGGTATGGAGATCACGAGCTGGAGAGACTTCATTATAGTATCAATATGGTCAAAGGAGCACTCCTTGCTGAAGCTGTCATCATCCATTTGTCCTCTAAAATACACACACAGCAGATTAAAACCACTAGATTCTCAGATTCCAAATAAATAATATAAAATATTGAATTAAATTTTCTAAAGCATCTAAGTCCCATTTTCAAAAGTGCCTAAGTAACTTAGGCCCCTAAATCCCATTGACTTTGAATGAGACTTGACCATGATTTTCAAAAGTCACTATTAATTTTAACTTCATTCTGTTTTAATTTTGAGTGGCCACATGAGATACCATAAAGGGGCCTGATTTTTCAGAACGTGAGTACTGAGCACTTTCTGAAAATTATGCCCTTTTAAAGTGTCTTAACTTGGGCATCAAAACACAAAATCCCTAGTTGCTCTTGAAAATCTTGGCCAAGTCTCATTCAAGATCAGTGGGACATAAGCCCCTAAATCACTTGGGAGCTTATGAAAATCTTACTCAATATGCATTTTTTTGAAGCTTCTGAGGTGCTGTAGATAATGCTTTGCACAACAGTGATGGAAGAGTAAGCAAGTATTTTTTTATGGAAAAAAATCCTTGGGATCCTTAATGATCAAGTGGAACAATTAGAATTGATGTTGAATGTCTCATCTGAGGGAGTTACACACAGTTAATTGCGCACAGGCACATGATATTTCCTCAATGAAGTCTGCTCCCTTGACCCCAACAATGGCTGAGTGACATGTCAATTTCACTTTACAGCTTTCACTTTGCAGCTGCTAGGGCTCCCAGGTCTATGGCTCTGGGGCAGCCACAGGGTGAGGACACCAGGGCTTTCAGGCTTCCAGGCTAGCTGGGCTCTCTTTGCCTCTCCAGATCCTGGAGGTGGTGGGGAGTTAAAGTGCAGGAGCTCTCTGCCGCTCTGGCTCCTGGAGCTGGGGTAAGGTGGAACCGGTGTGGGAGAAAGTTCTATGACAGCAGCTCTGTGTACCCCCTGTAGTGGGGCAATTGCCCCACTCCTGAAAAAGGCTAGGCTGATTGGAGAAGCAGCCACAGCTGGGGCCATGCCCCAATCAGGCCACACCTGGCCCTATAAAAGGGCTGTGAGGCAGCCGTGGAGAGAGATGGGCCTGGCTGCTTGAGAACTGAGCAGGGCACCTAGAGTAGAGCAGGGCTGAGGGAAGGCCAGAGGAGCTCCAGCATGGAAAACCCTCAGGCTGCAGGCCTTGCTAAAGGCCAGGAAGGGAACTGGGGTTGCAGAGGTGCAGCCCAGGGCAGGCAAAGGCAGCGGCAGCAGGCCCAAATCCCCCTTGCTCATGATGAGTGGTTTATAGACTGCAGTCTGCCCCAGGGAGTGGGGGCTAGATGATGACTGGCAGTAGCCACTGAGGCAAGGTGGGGATAGGGGTTTGGGGGTTACCCTGAGAGGGGAGACCCAGAGCATGGTGGAGTACTGCTGGGGCAGCACCCCAAGATAAAGGGCACCGGGGTCTGGAAGGGACATGGGGGCCAGTGGCAGGTGAGACACCGGCCTGCAGAAGGCGCTCTGGAGGCTGGAAAGCTAATTCCCAGGACAACCAGCAGGAGGTGCCACACCAGTGAGTCGTTGCCTTGCTTTCCCCCCATTTTCCCACTCAATGTTCCCATTGTCCCTAAAAACTATAGAGTTCTGGCTATTGGTGCCTAGAACATTCAATACAATTTTGGAATTGACCAGGTGCAGTGTTCAAAATCTATTGCATTACAGAGAGAGAGAGCAAGAGAGCGAGAAATGCCATTGAGTTGATTGCAACAGAGGGTCCTGTGGCACCTTTGAGACTAACAGAAGTATTGGGATACAAGTCTTGCATCTGAAGAAGTGAGGTTCTTACCCAAAAAGCTTATGCTCCCAATACTTCTGTTAGTCTCAAAGGTGCCACAGGACCCTCTGTTGCTTTTTACAGATTCAGACTAACACGGCTACCCCTCTGATAATTGAGTTGATTGTAAGTCCTCATATGCTTGGCCACTTAAACGATACAGTAGTTACATAATTTTGTCCTTTTAGACTAAAGTGTAAAATATTTTGATATTTATATTACCTTTTGATCGCTATCCAAAATAATTGTCAGGCTTAAAACTAGGCTCTGCAGTCAGTGTTCCTGTGAAAGGCTTTAAAATTTTATTGGAAATTAAAAGATGAGGTACTTTACCTTAATTTTCAGCAGAGAGATTTGAAGGGGCTGGTTCAGACAAAGTAAATCTATAGACTAGATATTTTGTAGACGCCGTATAAAGACGCATCTACTAATTTGCAATGGACTACCACATCCGTCCCACTCCGCCTCCAAAGACCAGTGATGAATCAATAAGAAACACCTGCATGGGAGAGAACCTCAAGCAGCTGTCTGTGAGACGCCTGCTCTGAAAAGGCAGCAGAAAGTAGAACCCCAGCAGGTCACCACCAAAGAACTGATGCTCTGTGCTAGACTCCTTTTGCTCGCCGCAGGCTCTGAGGTAAGAGCGGTGACCTTTTGGGACTTTGAGTTTATTTTATCTGAATAAACTCAGACTCCAATAAGGATGGTGATTGAATGAGTAAGTATGTGGAGTCTGTGTAAAGGGCCTATAAAAGGGAGAATAAAGAACAGGGCAGTGCAGAAGCACCTTGGCCATGAGGAGATATGTGCGGGGTGGTCAACTTGTTTACAAGCTGTTTTCTCATATGGCTTTTAGCCAGTGCAAGTGCCTGCTCCTGCAGTGTGTGGGGGCAAAGAGGTGCATGCAAACAAGTGTCAGATGCATGTTGATAGTAGCTGTAGGTAGAGTAACATTTCCCTTTTTTGACTTCCTTATTTTGAAGCTAGTAATTTAACAGGTGAGATACTCCAATGAAGGCATTAAGAATGACATGAAATAGACTGTATCAGTGTTAAAAATAATAGGTGCTTAAAGGCTTCTAAGGCCCCGGTTGTATACCTAAATAAGTGATCTGACTTTCTGAAGTACTGAGCACACAGCCACTCCCACTGACTTCATCATTCATTTCCTGCGTTTCTCTCAGGCCAGGTCTATGCTAAGAAATTAGGGCAGTATAACTATGTTGCTGAGGGGTGTGAAAAATCCACACCCCTGACCTATGCATTTAAACTGACCCAACGCTTAGTGTAGACAGTAGTAGGTGGATGGGAGAATTCTCATGTCAACCTACCTATTGCCTCTCTAGGAGATGGAGTACCTACATTAGTGGGTGAGCTGCAGTGGTTTAGATATAACGAGCCCTAAGCAGTGACTAGTGTGCTGCCTTAGGTTGTACGCTTCTTGGACTGATAATGCCTGCAAACAAACAAGACACGGGGCTTTTCCACTGTTTTCAATGAATATATAATCCCTTTCCCAAAAATTCTAGACTGCTCTGTTCTCAGGATCTGCTTTGTTTCTTTGCTATGGAGATTGACATGATGAAAATCACTTTAAAAAGACTATTTTCTTTTACAAATGGAGAACAGGCAATTTTAAATCCAAGATGGCAGTGGGAGCATGCAAGCTGCTCTTATATCTCTTTAGGGGTAGCTCTAAAAAAAATATTACCTAGCACAGAAAGACTATTGAACTTTCAATTCCTCCTCTCCTAGAGTCTTGACTGGAAGCCACTGCTTGGTATGGATTTATGTTAAAGGGATTTCAAATGTTCATGACTACAAAAGTTTATTCAAATTCTACAAAAAATGTGGCTATATCTTTGATAGTTTGACTGTTCTCAAGCTACAAAATTAAAAAAAAATATTGCAGGAGAGATCTTGATCATGGCCCAGTGGTTAGATTAAGATGAAATGTAGTGAGTTGTACTGTCTTTCATAGTATAATCCAAGAACATTTGAGTGAAACTTGACTGTTGTACTATTTTAAATTGTCAGCTCATGTGTTTCTCATCATACGTTTCTTGGAAGAAACATATGCGGTTTCGAGAGACTTACTTCTGCATTTCAAAGTTTTCTGTCTAGTGGGTAGAAAATGTTGTGAAACATTTTGATCTTTTGCAAGAAATTCTACTTTTCCTGAAGAATGTGGTTGAAAGAATACTACAGAACTTCGAAAAGGAGTTGGAGAAATCCAGGTTTCTAAGTGAAATGGCTTCCTTGATAGCTGTTTTAGTTATTTGAATGTGAAACTTCACAGGAAGAAGCAGAACAGATCTGAACTGTTTAGTCATGTCAATGGGTTTTGTAACAAAACAATACAGCACTTGAGGGGAAAAAAATAGTTTAATCGTCTTCTCCTCCTCCGACAAACTGGCTAAGGGACTTGAAGGTTTCAAAGTATTTTTGACTTGTTTTCTCATCCAGTACTTAAGGCTTGTTGGAAGATTTCAGGAACTGATTTTAATAATTCTGAGCTCATGAAAGAGGATCTTGGAATTTTTTTTTAACTAAATGTTCAAACACTATCAACTACAGCTGTGTGATCTCCAAGGGGAGCCATTTCTCATCACAATAAATGAAATCAGGGCAACTTCTTTAATCTACAAAATTCCAATTTTGGAAAAATTTCTTGAAAGAATTTATCTTAAGGATGAGTTTTTGAGGACCTATGTTCACAACAATGAAGTACATCAAATTAGAGTAGGGTGTTTTTTTTTAATCAAATAGTAAATTAAGAGAAAAATGCATTGTGGTCACGAGAAGTATTTGCCAAATGTTCAGGCCAAAACCAAAGCGTTTTGACTTTCTTTTTCTAAAAAAATAAGTTAGTTTTGATCTTTTCAAAACTAAATCTTCTAGAACATAAGAATGGCTGTACTGGCTCAGGCCAATTGTCCATCTAGCCCAATATCCTGTCTTCCAACAATGGACAGTGCCAGATGACTCAGAAGGAATGAACAGAACAGGGTAATTATCAAGTGATCCATCCCCTGTCATCTGGCAATCAGACCCTTAGGGGCACTTTTTTAAAAAAAAAATTGAAAGGTTTCATTTTAAAATTATCATCAGGGAATAGAAAAACATTATATATATTTGAGGTGTGGTTTATTTTTTACCTGAAACTAATGTCATTTTTTCCCGTCACTGAAACAAACAAACACCAAATTCAGTTTTGGGTTGAAATGTACCAACATGTATTGTGGGGGGTTTTTGGGTCTGGCCCCAAACCCAAAAAATCTGTTATTCCCTCAGCTTTACATCCACCCTAAGTATCATCCTTCATTGTTGAATTACCCAGTTACATTAACTTGCCCTAACAGAGCTCAACATTGACATTGCTGTAAACGTTAATGATGATATTGCTAAATCAGTAATAAGCTCGTGTTGCATGTGGGTCTATCACTTATTTTCAGTGATTGAATTTGTGTAATTTCTGGCCTGCATATAGACTGTTCACTTACAATCTGACTCGTCATTGTTTAAATTAGGACAACCCTGGTCTACAGCATATAGAATGAGCAAATGATCATTTCCATACATGCAGATAGTATTGGCCTAGAAATTACGGAAGTGTTGTCACATTGCTTGAGGTCCACATTTTTCATCTCAGACCTGGAGCTATAAATTAATATGCTTAAAATAGGCACATCATTGAGACACTTGTTCCTGGGGTGCCTTTATTACCCAGTGCCTTGGATTAGCAAATGTCAATTCCTAGGCATCAACAGCTGCAAAACTCAGCAGAATTTTTAATTATCTTTGACAAGGACATGATTGGGAAAAGAAAAACAAAAACAAAACGTTACCACAATAAGAGAATTGGTTGATATTATTTGTCTTGTCTAAAGTATGATCTAGAGCAGTGGTATCCATCCTTTTTACGCCTAAGCTCACTTTTTGAATGTAAGGGTAACCCACGATCTACCCCGCCCCTTCCCCAAAGCCTTGCTACACTCACTCCATCCCCCCTCTCTCCGTCACTCGCTCTCCCCCACTCTCACTCACATTCGCTGGGGTAGGGGTTTGCGGTTTGGGATGGGGTGTGGGCTCTGGGCTGGGGCTGAGGGGTTTGCAGTGTGGGAGGGGGCTCTGGACTGGGGCAGGGTGTTGGGGTGCAGGAGGTGATATGGGGTGCTGGCTCTGGGGGGGGTCAGGACTGGGGCAGTGTTGGGATACAGGAGGGGGGGGGGTGTGGGGTCTGGGGCTTGGGGTGTAGGAGGGGGTTTGGAATGCTGGCTCTGGGAGGGCTGAGGGCTAGAGGTTGGAGTGTGGCCTCCCGCCAGGCAGCACTTACCTCTGGAGGCTCCCGGTTGGTGGCAGAGTGTGGCTGCCACTAAGGCAGGCTCCCTGCCTACCCTTCCCCCACGCCGCTCCCAGAAGGGGCCAATGCATCCCTGTGGCCCCTGGGGGTGGGTGGGCGGCACATGGCTCCACGTGCTGCCCCTCTCTGCAAACACCGCCCCCACAGCTCCCATTGGCCACAGCTTCCTGTTCCCAGCCAATGGGAGCTGTAGGAGCAGTGCTTGAAAGCAGGAGCGGTGTGCAGAGGGAGACCCCTGCCCCCGTGGGGCTGTGCTGGTCGCTTCCGGGAGCGGCATGGGGCCAGAGCAGGCAGGGAACTTGTGTTAGCGGCAGCCCCACTGTGCCGCTGGAGATCGCAATTGACTTGTTGGTGACCACTGCTCTACCTCCTGCACCCCAACAATGGGGTAGCAGCCTTCCCACCAGGGCCGGTGCAACCTATTAGGTGACCTAGGCAGTCGCCTAGGGTGCTAGCATTTGTGGGGCAGCATTTTCTTTGGCAGTGACTATGGCATCCGGATCTTCAGCCGCCCCGTCGTCGTCGGCATTTAGGTGGAGGGATCTGGGGTAGGGGGGCGCGGGGAGGGCCGCCTGCAGCGAGTAAGGGGGGGGGGTGGCACACAGGGGAACTCCCCGCCCCAGCTCACCACTGCTCCACCTCCTCCCCTGAGCATGCTGCCCCACTCTGCTTCTCTCCCTCCCAGGCTTGCGGCGCCAAACAGCTGATTGGTGCCGCAAGCCTGGGAGGTGGGAGAAGTGGAGCAGCGATGGCGTGCTCTGGGAGGAGGCGGAACAGAGGTGAGCTGGGGTGGGATGCTGCCTCATGGCTCCCCAGGCGCAGGGGAGTGGGGAGCTGCCGCAGGGGGGGGGGCCCCGGGGGGGGGGGAGCTGCTGCAGGGCTCGGGGAGGGGGGAGGGTGCAAGGTGGAAGTTTCGCCTAGGGCACGAAACATCCTTGCACCAGCCCTGCTTCCCACTCTAAGCCCAGAGGCCTGTATCTGTTGGCCATCTGCCAGAGCCAGGATGCCTGACTCTTTGCTGCTCTACCCTGACTGCAGGCCAGAGTCCCTTAACTGTTTGGTGCCCTGCCCTGCCTGAGGGCCTGGGCACACAGACTTGTTACTGTTTGGCCCAGCTTGAGCAGCCACCGCTTTAAAAACAGCTAATTCCCCTCCTGATTGAGCTCTGTGACAAGAGCGTGACCATGAGGAGGCATAGCCTCTCTCATCGATTGACCAGGAGGGATGGCCAACATGCTTACAACTTATTCTAACAGGTGTGTATTGTAATGGACTTTAAAGAATGTTAGACTAGGGCTCAACCCATCTCCTTGAAGAAGCACATTCTGTAATCATGAAAAAAGAACGAGGAATACTTGTGGCACCTTAGAGACTAACACATTTATACAGTAGGAAGATATACACACACACACACATACAAAGAACATGAAAAAATGGGTGTTGTCATACTAGCTCTAACGAGACTAATCAATTAAGGTGGGCTATTAGCAGCAGGAGGAAAAACAACTTTTGTAGTGATAATCAGGATGGCCCATTTCAAACAGTTGACAAGAAGGTGTGAGTAACAGTAGGGGGGAAATTAGCATGGGAAAATAGTTTTTACTTTGTGTAGTGACCCATCTACTCCCAGTCTTTATTAAAGCCTAATTTCATGGTGTCCAGTTTGAAAATTAATTCCAGTTCTGCAGTTTCTCGTTGGAGTCTGTTTTTGAAGTTTTTTTTTGTTAAAGAATTGCGACTTTTAGATCTGTAATTGAGTGACCAGGGAGGTTGAAGTGTTCTCCGACTGGTTTTTGAATGTTATAATTCTTGATGTCTGATTTGTGTCCATTTATTCTTTTGTATAGAGACTGTCTGGTTTGGCCAATGTACATGGCAAAGGGGCATTGCTGGCATATGATGGCATATATCACATTGGTAGATGTGCAGGTGAACAAGCCACCAAGAATTCTCTACCCCAACCCAAACATTTGCATGTTTTAACCAGTTCTATTGTGCCTTATTACTAGACCTTTTGAGGGAGTGCTCTCAGTGTAAAGGAGCAGAGATGCATGTGCAAAGTTACCAACCATGTTTGATATCTTTGACATGGTGCATGGGCGGCTGGTGACCCTGCCACTGGGGGAGCCCCGGTGCGCCAGGTGGTGGAGTGGCGGCGCCCCCAGCACCAGTTGCCCCGAGTCCCTGTGGGAGGCAGGCTAGCCAGCCCCAGCCAGCCTGGGCCAGCCAGGGCAGAGCATTGGGAACCACAGGAGAGGGCCTCGCCTGGGGGTGGAGCATGGCAGGGCCATATTAGGCTGTTTGGGGAGGCACAGCCTACCTCTGCCTACAATACCTGCTGGCCATGACATGGTGCTAGCCTCATGGGGACAGGGCCACAGCCTTCCCCATGATACTCCAACTGGCAGAGCTGGCCCTATTTCAGAACAATGTATGCTACAGAGGGTATGTCTACACTGCAGTGGGGAGGTGTAATTCCCAGCTTGGGTAGACATACATAAGTTAGCATGCTAAAAATATCAGTGTGACTGCAGTAGCCTGGGTAGTGGCTTGAACTAGCCAACAGAGTATGTAGCTAGGAAGGGGTTGTAATCAGGTGGCTAGCCTGAGGCATTACTCATGTTGCCATTGCTACAGTACTATCTTTTAGCATGCTAGTTCAGGAATCTACCTCCCAGCTGCAGTATAGACACATCCAGACTATCTCAAGGTGTAGACATGGTCATGCTGCTCTAGGAAGCATTATGTTTGCTTCTATGGCATATTGCCTTTTGGAATTCCCACTGTGCCACCACACCATTCTCTGCTGTAAAGGCACACTTTATTTGTAACTTCAAATGGGGAAGCAGCAGGAGCAGATGAATTTCTAAACTGCAAAGACCCTGTCGTCCTTCAATTCTCAAGATATGAAAAAATCTCAGAAGTAGAGCTGGGCAAAACTTTTCAGTTCAATAGTAAATTTGCTGTAGTTTCGTGTAGGAGAGGGGAATGGAACTATCTGCAAATTCAGCTAAAATGTAGCAAATAGTTTTGGCTGAATTAAAAAGAGGATTTCTTTTCTTCCTTCCCCCCCCCCCCAAAGTCATTTTGATTCTTAAACATTTCAGTTGACTTTGCTTTAAAAACAAAAATTGGGGGGAAGGGGGTGAGAAACAAGAAAAACTTGAGTTTCAGTGTGAAGCTAAAGGATTCCCCCATGCCTCCTGATTTTTCAGTTTGGTCATTAAACCAAAAAATGAGTTATATACAGGACAATTACAGAGGATAAATACAAAGTGTAAACATAGTTCACTCCAAATGATCTTTGGGTCTTAAAAGAAAATTATCCGGAAACCCTACCAAAGTTGACACTACACGATTGTTTTCAAACTGTAGTTAGTATATTGTAACTGAGCATTAGCAGTACACATTGAGAAGCTGCATGATCCTGTGGTGGCTGCAAATCAAGAATAGACTTAGGCAAATAACTGATATTTTTTTCAGTTCACTGGCAATTCTGAAAAGTTAATAGTTTTGCACTGAAAAATATTATGATTACAAGCATTTTGTTTGACTATTTCTGAATATTTAAAAATTAAAGGACCTTTTGAAATGGTCATTTTGAACCAAAACTTTGAAACATTTGGTTGTGAAAATGTCAAAATAAAATATGTAGGATTTTTTTTAAACCCAAAGGAAGTTTTGGTTTAAAAACTTCACCTAGCAGTAGTCATGAGTCCCTGAGTTCTAATCCAGGTGCTGGTGCTGTGTTGCTGCATAGCCATGAGCAAGCTATGTAGGTCTGCATTTTCAAACTTGGGTACTAAAACCTTGATCTGATTTTCAGGGTATGGAGCACCTGAAACTGCTCGGAACTCCCACTGCTCAACACCTTTTGGACTCCAAAGAAAGGAAAAGCTAATCCAAATTAGTAATTAGGGGACAAGATGGAACAGATTTTGAAGAAATAAAGTAGTCTGGATAGTTGAAGATAGTTGTGCAGCAGCAAACTTTATATTTACCTAATCATAGGACTGGAAGGGACCTCAAGAGGTCATCTAGTCCAGTACCCTGCACTCATGGCAGAATTAAATACTCTCTCAGGGGTCGACAACCTGTGGCACATGTGCCAAAGATGGCACGCGAGCCGATTTTTGATGGCACGCTGCTGCCTGCCGGGGTCCTGGCCCCACTCAGCCCCCCCGCCCACCACTTTCTCCTGCTCCCAGGGGGGCAGGAGGCAGAAGCTTGATCATGCCAGCAGCCAAGCTCCCTCCTCTGTCGCTTCTTCCCCCAGCATGATGCTTTCCTGCCGCTCCCCCTCCTTGCTGCCGATCAGCTGATCACCCTTGCGAGGGGGAGGGGGAACAGAGCCGCAACGTGCTTGCTGCTCCAGGGAGGAAGCAGAGAAGAGGTGGGGACGGGGCCTTGGGGAAAGGGGAGGGAATAGGGCATATCCTCTCCAACCCCCTGCCGTGAGCACCCCCCACGAGCCGAGCATCCCAGTCCCCTGCCCTGACCCCTGCACCCCCTCACACATACCCAGCCCCCCACACCCCATGCCCTGACTCTTGCACCCCCCACATACTCACCCCCACCCTGAGCACCAAATGGGAGCTCCTGCACCCCCCCATTCCCACCTGCACCCCTGGTCTGGGGTCCTTGCCCTGACCCCTGCACCCCCCCACACACACAGCCTTCTGCCCTGACCCCTGCACCCCACACGCACACCCAGCCCTCTGCCCTGACCCCTGCATCCCCTCACACACCTCCAGTCCCGTTCTGACTCTGGAGCCCCCCCACACCCCATGCCATGACTCTTGCACCTCCCCACATCCCCACCCTGAGCACCAAATGGGAGCTCCTGCACACACCCCCCACATTCCCACCAGCACCCGCAGTCTGGGGTCCCGGCTTCCAGCCCCTTGCCAGCCGGGGTCCCACAGGCCCCGCTCAGGCCGCTGCCAAACTAGGTGAACGGAACCCCAGCGGGCTGAGTGGGCCAGTGGCGTAAGATCAGCATTTTAATTTAATTTTAAATTAAGCTTCTTAAACATTTTGAAAACCTTGTTTACTTTACATACAACAATAGTTTAGTTATATAATATAGACTTATAGAGAGAGACCTTCTAAAAAACGTTAACATGTATTACCAGCACGCAAAACCTTAAGTTAAAGTGAATAAGTGAAGACTCGGCACACCACTTCTGAAAGGTTGCCGACC
Organism: Trachemys scripta elegans; assembly: GCF_013100865.1. NCBI lineage: Eukaryota > Metazoa > Chordata > Testudines > Emydidae > Trachemys > Trachemys scripta. The sequence continues at coordinate 61,409,108 of NC_048306.1, read as the reverse complement.
CCTGTACTATCTATTGCCCAAATCAGTCTAAGTCTAAGCATACAAAGGAAGCAAATTTTTCATTGGTCAAAAAGAAAAAAAGCCATCAAATTAATAGGCTTTGAGACCGGCTTTCCTTGCACTGGTTTCTTTTGCATCAATATAGTTACATCAATCTCAGCTTTCTTTAATGTTTACATGTCTTGAATCTTTATTATCTGAACATTTCCTTTCCCAATAGTACACCATCCTAAGAAAATTTCGCTCAGACTTTGAGAGAGAGATGTGTAGCAGAGATGTGCATGGTAAGAAAAGTTCTACCACTTGTATCACATTTGTTGGTTTGGGCAGATATAGATTTGAAAGTAATCGGAACAGGAACATGATGTTGTTCTCTTTTGGTGCTGCTGCAGTTGTCTCAGAAGCTCTGATGCATTGAATTCTTACTTTTTAATCACTACAAGGCACTGAATAGCATGGAGACACACACAGTGAACTATGATCAAATAGAAACAATAGAGTAAAAGCTAATGATAAAATAAAAGGAATTTCGTTTACAGAAATGCTTAGTGGAATCTGTGTATTGGGTTCAAAGCCAAATCAATGTTAGCTAATGTAGGGATTGACAGAGCAGTGCCACCTTGTGGAAATTGTTAGGAAATGGACTAGACTACCCAAAGGGAGGAATGAGAGGCTTTTCCACTGCAATTTATTAATTTGAAAGCAAATAGAGAATAAAGTGAGTGAGTTCCTATTCTTAACCAGATTTTCCTGCTTCCCTCCACTCTTGTCCACCATTTGCATTTTTGCCAATGAGTCAGACTGAGAACAAGCTCTCTATATACTGATGCTTCAGCTGCTCACCCACATCTTCTAAAAGAGGGGTCTCAAACTCAATTTACCTTAGGGCAATGCCAGTCCTCAAATCCTCCCAGCGGGCCAATAATGTCACTGAGGATGGTGTTCACACCGCTTCCCAGCCTGTTTCCCACCCTTTTCCCTCACTCCTTTGGCCTCATGCCACCCCAGCTGACTCTGCCCAGCGACTAGCAACGCTGCCTCCATGGCTGACTCTGCCCAGGGCCATCCTTAGGCATATGCAGCTGCGGTAGGGCACCATGAAACTTGGGGCACCAAATTGCCCCAAATTTCATGGTGCCCTAGGCAGCTACGTGCAGCATCTGCAGCAGCACCAGCCCCGGTGACCAGCCCTATCCCTCAGCCAGCCACTCCACGGGCTACGCCCACTGCAAGGGGCAGAGTTGTCCCTAGGGTGAGTGTGGGGTCCCGGACAGCTCCCTCCGCCCTGTCTCTTACCCTTCCCCTTGCTCCGCCCTAGCCTGCCCCCATTCTACCTCTTCCCCCAGCAACCCCGCACTCCCGGCAGTGGCGGGAAGTGGAGCAACCTGGCCCCAGCAGCTGGCAGCTATGAGTGTCGAATGAAAGAACTTTTTTAAAAGTTTCTGTGGGCCGCAGTGGGGAGGTTCTTGGGCCGCAGATGGCCCACAGGCCAGGACTTTGAGACCCCTGTTCTGAAAAGAGCATAAATGAAATTGCACTAAAAACATTCTAGCTCAAAATGACTCCTCATCAGAACCGGGCAAATAATGGATTTTTGAGCTTGGCTTTCACTTCAGGCTGACCCAAAAGAACAGAGCTTTTTTTTGTTTGTTTTTTCTTGTCAGAAATGAAAAACTGAAAATAATTTGTTTCAGGCTGAACAAAACATTTTGTTTGATCTGGAATAAAACCTTTTGTTTTTGATGTGTTGTTTTTTAAAGTTAATTCTAGCTAACTTTAAAAACAAACTGTTTTGAAATGAGAAGTTGAAATGTTTCCACTTTTTTGGACACTCTCCACCTGCCCTCCCGCTCTTACCCCCTTGCTCCAAAGCTATTTGCCAAGATCAACCCAAATTTGTGAACAGTATTGAGTGACCAATAGAGGGGGGAAAAACTTCACGCTGCTCTACCCTGACTCTTGTATGGAGCTAGTGTGATGCTACAGTAAATTCCATAATGGCAAGTCCAATGCACTGGGTAAACTTGCACAGCTGTGGAATCTGCTACACCCCTTGACAGGTTGCAATGTGTACTGTCAGTTACATTGCTCATTAGAGATTGGGGTAGGGATCAGACTCCTGCCCTTATAGGGTTTATAATTCTACTAGGGTTGAGATTGTGCCTGGCCCCTGCATTGGTGAGGCTCCTTGCATCCTCTCCAATGCCTTGCACATCCATGTTCTGTGGTAACCAAAGTGACAAATGCCTACTCATGTACTTACCCGTGTGTTCATGCATTACTGGGCAGAGTTCCATATATACCCCTGGACAGACATTACCTAGCCTTGTATTTATCTTTTACACCCACAAATAGGAAAAGATGGAACTTTTATAATCTGGGCCTGGGCACAATACATGGGAGAGAGCAGCCACAGGTACATGAGCGCACATACATGCTAATGTACATTTAGTACTCTCCCAGCTCTCTTTAATGACAATAGGATGGTGATGACCTCTAGCTCTGACTGCTTCTTATGTTCCACATCAACACATTCCATAGTGTTTCCAACATAGATGCAGGGTTCATAAGAAGCTGGAAGTAGGATTTATAAGGCAAGATGGATCAACGTACTATGGTTGAAGAAGGATGTTCTGATCATAAGCCACCTCTCTCCTATAGGTTTGTCTAGAGGGAGGAAGGGCTCCTCCCATGTATGTGAAACAAAGAGTACGAATTGTCTGTCTGCTCAGGGCATTAATGTTCATAATTCTGAACTTCCAAATCTTTGAATATCTGAGCTTTTAACTTAGCCAGTAATGGCTCAGCTGTAGTTTGTCTCCCTAGCTCTGTGTTGGGGGCAGTGCAGAGTTGCAATTCTTGGGTGGACGCACCAGGGGGCACTGTGCTTTGGGAAGACCCAGGTTTCCCAGTTTCAGTGTGAATGAACCCCTTTTCTCTTCTGTTCAGGGGGTACAGGGTGAAGTCCACTCTGTTTTTCACCAAGTGTGGAGGTAGACAGTGGCAGTAGGGGTTTAACTTCTTCCCCACCTCCATGGGATGGTTTGCATTCCAGAGGAAACAGTCAGACTGGAGCTGGGGCTGGCCTCTGCTCATGGCAGACAGAGTCCTTGCACCCTAAGATACTCTTCTCCATGTTCATGACTAAAGCCACAATTTAGTCTTGGATATTTTTAGTAAAAGTCATGGACAGGTTATGGGCAATAACCAAAACGTCACAGGCTAGTGACTTGTCCATGACTTTTACTAAAAATACCCCTAACTAAATCTTAGGTGCTGAGGCACTTCCAGGGACGCTGCTGATCCGGGGGGAGGCCCTCTGGGCCTCGCTGCTGCTGGAGTGGGAGGGGCAGCCCAGGACCCTGACGCTGCTGCTGGGGGGGAGCAGCCTGAGGCCCCCCTGCTGCTATTGCTGCTGGGGAGAGGAGGCCTGGGGTCCCCCACCACTGTTGCTACTGTGGATGGGGAGTGGTGGCCTGGGGCCCTGCCACCACTACTGCTAGAGGGGGGCGGTCCGGGATCCTGCTGCTGCTGTGGGGGTGGGGGGGGCAGCCCAGGGTCCCTATGCTGCTGCTTCTGCTCTGGGTCGGGGGGGGTGGGTGGCCTGGGGCCCCGCTGCTGCTCCGGGGGTAAGGGAGTTGGAAGCCCGGGGTCCCCCTGCCACCGCTTTTGCTCTGGGGGGAGGGAGAGCACAGCCCAAGGCACTGCTGCTGTTTCTGGACCTGCTCCAGGGCAGTACGCGGGACCAGCTACCTAGGGCCGCCAGAGCAGCAGCGAGCATGGCTTGCTCTGGGGCCACCCCAGCTGCTCAAGCGTCCCTGTGGCAGGGGCAGCTCCAGGCACCAGCGCACCAAGCATGTGTCTGGGGTGGCAAGCCGCGGGGGGCGGATGCTGGTCGCCGTGAGGGCAGCAGTCAGGCTGCCTTCGGCGGCATACCTGCGGAAGGTCCACCAGTCCCATGGTTTCGGCAGTGGGTACGCCGAAGGCGTGGGACCGGCGGACCTCCCGCAGGCACACTGCCGAAAGCTGCCTGACTGCCGTGCTTGGGGCGGCAAAATATATAGAGCCGCCCCTGCCCTGTGGTCAGCCACACCAGCTGCTGCAGACGTCACAGAGGTCCCAGAAAGTCACAGAATCCGTGACTTCCGTGATCTCCATGAAAGACTTGCAGCCTTATTCATGACCACATTTCTATGTCTTCCTCAAGATATTTGGTGCTTGTTAAGGATGAGTAAACTGGTTCAGACAAAATAAGGGCTATCCAAACCTGAACCAGGGAAGGAAAAGGAGAATAGAGGGGTAGGGGTGTGTGTGTGTGCGTAATGATGACTCCTTTTAGGGCTGTTGCTCCCTCCTTTTCTGCAATATGCCCTCTACTATCAACCTTACCCCTCTATTTTTGAGATGCAATTGCTGAGCCATGCAGGTCTAGCAGCCCCTCTGCTGTGTATCAGCTGTTGTATTGCTGAATGAATTGTGGTTCATAAATACACAACACTTTATTTCAGCAGCAGAGGCCAGGTTTGCTGAATCCCACCAGTCCAGCTGGCTTACAAAGAGGAGATAAGCCCTATTTTGCTTGACAGCTAGTGGAATTCTCCCTTGGCTTGTGTGGAGGCAGCCTGTATTGTCAGAGCCTGCTGCCAGTTTAATAGCCTGATTCCACATGATGAATAAAAGTGGTTTAGCTAAGGTTATGTCTACACTACCGTGATAAATCAACCTACACTACGCAGCTCCAGCTATGTGAATAACGTAGCTGGAGTTGATGTACCTGAGGTCGAGTTACTGCATGGGGCCCATGGGAGAAAATCTCCCATCAACTTACCTTATTCTTCTGGTTGGGGGTAGAATACAGGGGTCGACTGGAGAGCGATCTGCAGTCTATTTGGTGGGGTTTTACTAGTCGCGCTAAATAGACCGCCGGTGGATCGATCTCAGAGTGTCAATCCTCACGGTAGTGTTGACCTGCCCTGAGTCATTATACTCTCCCCTTTTTTCTGGCTGCCTACCAGGAGCAGATGCAGTCATACGTGCAAAACCAAGTGGGACAAGCTCAAAAATAAAGCCAAATCTCATTTGAGAAAAAAATCTTGCCAAGGTGGAATATTGCTTACAACTGAAAACCTGTTTGCCATCTTACTACTGCAAACAATGTTTAGAAGATTTACTAAAAAACTCTGAAAAGGCCCACTTCCTTCAGCACTTCAGTTCTGTTCTAACTAGGCTAACAGCAAACTTTGTGCCACTAGATGGAACCAGAAGCCAGGCTGCTGGAAGGTGCACACGTTAAAAAAAGGAAAACCTAAACCAAGAAAAGAAGAATGCTTAGAATAAAGGCAAAAGCATTTGCCAACAAAGTCTGAGGCTGGGAATTTTCAAAAAGGCCTGAGCGAGAAATTATGATACTTAACTCTACTCGGCCCCTGAAAAATCCAGTTTGAGAGTAGATGATTCACTGTATTCGGTAAGAATACCACTTTGGGTCTGAAAATAACCAGTTCTTAAATGACTCCATATTTAAATTCTGACCCCATATTTACCAATGGCAATCCTCTTATATTTCCCAAATACAAACAACATTGTTTAAATTGCAATACGTACTTTCTATTTGGCTCTCTTAATCACATGGGTTTCAATAACCCTTCTGTCTTGAAAAATCTAGTGCACCAAGAACCAATTATTGGGCTCTATAATGCGTTTATTTGAACTTCAAGTATAAATGATTACATGAGAACTCTATTTCTCAGGCAATCTGCTACTGTAATAGCTCTCTTCTTAGTACTGTATGCCTTTAATGAGCCCAAAATCATTTAATATGACCTCTGATTTTACATGTCCTTCTTGAGACCCACAAATGGAAGCACACATAATCTAGTAACATTTGGTCACTTGCTCCAAGTACCTGGCAGCCTCATTTTGGTCAAAGAATTGACTAAGGATGCAATTTCCAGAAGCTTCTAACTATTGCAGGAGATTAGGTATCATTAGGTCCAGATTTTCAAAAGTATTTAGGAGCCTAATTCCAATGACTTCAATGGGAGTTGATGCCTAAATACCTTTTGAGGATCTGAAATGCAGGGGCCTACATTTCAGCAAAAGTCCATGTGACTTGAACTCCTATGGCACTCTACTTACCTGTGGAATGTAGTGCCCACCTGGGGCGTTACACCTGTTTAACTACAGCAGTTTAGCTAAAGAAGTCTTTTGAAACTGATTTAATTTTGCATGTAGAATCATAGAACCATAGGTTTAATCTAACTCAGGGCTGGCTCCAGGCACCAGGGTAGCAAGCAGGTGCCTGGGGCGGCCAATGAAGAGGGGTGCGGCACGTCTGGCCATTCGGCGGCAATTCAGTGATGGGGCTGTCACTCCCTCTGAGAGCAAAGGACCTGCCGCCAAATTGCCATTGTAGAATGAAGCAGCGGTAGAGCGGTCACCGATCGCGGCTTTTTATTTATTTATTTAATTGCTGCTTGGGGCAGCAAATACGCTAGAGCCGGCCCTGGTCTAACCCCCTGCCAAGAGGCAGGATTTGTTGTGTCTAACCCATCCAACACAGATGGCTATTCAGCCTCCTTTTGGAAATCTCCAGCGAAGGAGCTTCCACAACCTTCCATTGTCCTACTTACAGTTAGGAGTTTTTCTTGAGATTTATTCTAAATCTGCTATCCTGTAGTTTGAACCCATTGCTTTTTGTCCTGCCCTCTGTGGCAAGAGAGAACATCTTTTATCCATCTTTCCCCCCCCAAGTATTTGAAGGCTGTTATCATGTCGTTCTCTCTTCTCGCCCCCCACACCCCACTAATCTCCTCTTTTTACTATACATACCCAGTTTCTTCAGTGTAGACCAGGCCCAACGCTTCTGATAAAGAAGGAAAAAATAGACTGAAAACCACACTTCTCATTTTCAACATTCTGTCTGTCCCAGCTCTCTCAGCCAGTCTATTCTCTTTTCCTCTGCAGGGATTTATGTGGGAGGTGGTAGCTAGGACAACAGAAGAATTCTTTGGTCAACCTAGCACTGTCTATGCAGGGACTTAGGCTGTCTTAACAACTCCACTCAGGGTGTGGATTTTTCACACTCCTGACCACTGGTGCTGGAACTGGGAGTGGGGTCAGAGCTGGGTTACCTGGACTGAGGAAAGGCAGGAGCAGCAGCAGGACTGGGAATGAGCAGGCACAAGAGCTATCACAACCATGGACAAATAGTTTGGTGGTTGCTCAAAGTATCGTAAGAGCCAGTCTACTGACTCTTCTCACCAGTCAGGAGGGGTAGCCAAACAGGCAGCCTTCTACAGGCCAGCTGTGTTCATTGGCTTGCCTGCAGATTGGTTCTGCTGCAGGCCCTGATTCCTGACAGGAGGAGACTTGCATCACCTTGAAGCTGAGAGATGGAGATTCTGGGGAAACACCAGGTCTTGGCTAAATAAGAAGAAAAAGAATAAGGGAAAGGAAGAGAAACCCTTAATTATTGCTACCATTATTATTATGACTGATCCCCAGTGTCTCTAAAAACAACTCAGGTGAAATGCTTTTGTATTTTGGGTCACCTTGAGGTCACTTTCCTCATGCGAGAGCCTTCATTAGCCTCATTTATGTCAGGAGAATTTCCTTAAAATTTCTCCCTATTACTCCCATGCTAGCAATGTTAGGAGGTCTTGTAGAGTTGAGTAAGACTCCTCATGCAAAGAAGGCGACTGTAATGGGTTCGGTCACAGAAACTCCCTTGGTACTGTCACCTGTTGTGCTGAATGTACCTCTGAGCTCATTTTCCCTGCCAGCCTGGGACTCCAGAATCCTGCCTTGTTGAGCCAGACCCACTAGCCTGCTGCAACACATAAGGCAACACCTCTTCCCCACGAAGCCCACAGGTAAGTGGGGAACATGGAGACCTGGGAGATGGGTGGGAAATAGAAGGAGCATGGGCTATAATGGCAGAGAGAAATGAGGGTCAGGGCAAAATTGGGAGGCAAGATTAAATCAGTATCTTAGATGCCTACATACAAATGCGAGAAGTATGAGTAATAAGCAGGAAGAACTGGAAGTGCTAATAAACAAATACAACTATGACATTGTTGGCATCACCGAAACTTGGTGGGATAATACACATGATTGGAATGTTGGTATGGATGGATACAGCTTGCTCAGGAAGGATAGACAGGGGAAAAAGGGAGGAGGTGTTGCCTTACATATTAAAAATGTACACACTCGGACTGAGGTGGAGATGGACATAGGAGACAGAAGTGTTGAGAGTCTCTGGGTTAGGCTAAAAGGGGTAAAAAACAAGAGAGATGTCATGCTAGGAGTCTACTACAGGCCACCTAACCAGGTGGAAGAGGTGGATGAGGTTTTTTTTTAAACAACTAACAAAATCATCCAAAGCTCACGATTTGGTGGTGATGGGGGACTTCAACTGTCCGGATATATTTTGGGAAAATATCACAGCGGGGCACAGACTATCTAATAAGTTCTTGGACTGCATTGCAGACAACTTTTTATTTCAGAAAGTTGAAAAATCTACTACAGGGGCAGCTGTTCTAGACTTGATTTTAACAAATAGGGAGGAACTCGTTGAGAATTTGGAAGTGGAAGGCAGCTTGGATGAAAGTGATCATGAAATCATAGAGTTCATAATTCTAAGGAAGGGTAGAAGGGAGTACAGCAAAATAGAGACAATGGATTTCAGAAAGGCGGATTTTGGTAAGCTCAGAGGGCTGATAGGTAAGGTCCCACAGGAATGAAGACTGAGGGGAAAAACAACTGAGGAGAGTTGGCAGTTTTTCAAAGGGACACTATTAAGGGCCCCAAAGCAAGCTATTCTGCTGGGTAGGAAAGATAGAAAATGTGGCAAAAGACCACCTTGGCTTAACCACGAGATCTTTCTTGCATGATCTAAAAAATAAAAAGGAGTCATATAAAAAATGGAAACTAGGACAGATTACAAAGGATGAATATAGGCAAACAATACAGGAATGCAGGGGCAAGATTAGAAAGGCAAAGGCACAAAATGAGCTCAAACTAACTACAGGAATAAAGGGAAACAAGAAGACTTTTTATCAATACATTATAAGGAAGACCAAGGACGGGGTAAGCCCACTGCTCAGTGAGGAGGAAGAAACAGTAACAGGAAACTTGGAAATGGCAGAGATGCTTAATGACTTCTTTGTTTCGGTCTTCACCGAGAAGTCTGAAGGAATGCCTAACATAGTGAATACTAATGGGAAGGGGGTAGGTTTGGAAGATAAAATAAAAAAAGAACAAGTTAAAAATCACTTAGAAAAGTTAGATGCCTGCAAGTCACCAGGGTCTGATTAAATGCATTCTAGAATACTCAAGGAGCTAATAGAGGAGGTATCTGAGCCTCTAGCTATTATCTTTGCAAAATCATGGGAGATGGGAGAGATTCCAGAAGACTGGAAAAGGGCAAATATAGTGCCCATCTATAAAAAAGGAAATAAAAACAACCCAGGAAACTACAGACCAGTTAGTTTAACTTCTGTGCCAGGGAAGATAATGGAGCAAGTAATTAAGGAAATCATCTGCAAACACTTGGAAGGTGGTAAGGTGATAGGGAATAGCCAGCATGGATTTGTAAAGAACAAATCATGTCAAACCAATCTGATAGGATAACGACTCTTGTGGATAAGGGAGAAGCGGTGGATGTAGTATACCTAGACTTTAGTAAGGCATTTGATACGGTCTCGCATGATATTCTTATCAATAAACTAGGCAAATACAACTTAGATGGGGCTACTATAAGGTGGGTGCATAACTGGCTGGATAACCATACTCCGAGAGTAGTTATTAATGGTTCACAATCCTGTTGGAAAGGTATAACAAGTGGGGTTCCGCAGGGGTCTGTTTTGGGACCGGTTCTGTTCAATATCTTCATCAACGACTTAGATTTTGGCATAGAAAGTATGCTTATTAAGTTTGCAGATTATACCAAACTGGGAGGGATTGCAACTGCTTTGGAGGATAGAGTCAAAATTCAAAATGATCTGGACAAATTGGAGAAATGGTCTGAGGTAAACAGAATGAAGTTTAACAAAGACAAATGCAAAGTGCTCCACTTAGGAAGGATCAATCAATTTCACACATACAGAATGGGAAGAGACTGTCTAGGAAAGAGTACGGCAGAAAGGGATCTAGGGGTTATAATGGACCACAAGCTAAATATGAGTCAACAGTGTGATGCTGTTGCAAAAAAACCAAACATGATTCTGGGATGCATTAACAAGTGTGTTGTGAGCAAGACACGAGAAGTCATTCTTCCGCTCTACTCTGCGCTGGTTAGGCCTCAACTGGAGTATTGTATCCAGTTCTGGGCACCGCATTTCAAGAAAGATGTGGAGAAATTGGAGATGGTCCAGAGAAGAGCAAGAAGAATGATTAAAGGTCTTGAGAACATGACCTATGAAGGAAGGCTGAAAGAATTGGGTTTGTTTAGTTTGGAAAAGAGAAGACTGCGAGGTGACATGATAGTAGTTTTCAGGTATCTAAAAGGGTGTCATAAGGAGGGGGGAGAAAACTTGTTCACCTTAGCCTTTAAGGATAGAACAAGAAGCAATGGGCTTAAACTGCAGCAAGGGAAGTTTAGGTTGGACATTAGGAAAAAGTTCCTATCTGTCAGGGTGGTTAAACACTGGAATAAATTGTCTAGGGAGGTTGTAGAATCTCCATCTCTGGAGATATTTAAGAGTAGGTTAGATAAATGTCTATCAGGGATGGTATTTGTATCCTGCCATGAGGGCTGGGGACTGGACTCGATGACCTCTCGAGGTCCCTTCCAGTCCTAGAATCTATGAATCTATATCCAGGGTCTGAACCACACCCCCAAAGCTGCAGACTTAACTAAAAACAGCTCAGAAGGTCACCTTCCTCCAGCACCCAGACACCCAGTTCCCAAATAGGATGAACAAACTCAGTAGATTATAAACTTTGTAGTGATACCTTACAAGAGACCTTTTGCATAAAGCATATTCCAGTTACATCATATTCACACTTATAAACATAATTTTATAAAGCATATGGTGTGCAATGTCATAGCGACCACATGCTTAATAATGAAAGAAAAGCTTTCCAAAGAGGAACTACCCCAAGGGTGACTCTGATGATGCAATTGCATCATTCTGTAACTTTTATAATTCCCTTGAACCTTTTCCCTCAAGGCAAGTCAACAAAATTAAGCTGACCTAAGTTACATTGACTTACAGCCATCACATTAACTAAACTGTTTTTGCATGTCCATATTATACTCGTCGTGACGGTCGTGCACGTCCTCACCAGGAGAGCTTGTACCGATTTTAGCTGTCGGGGGGCATTGTGGGACAACTTCTGAAAGACAGCAACGGTCGATGTAAGTGATGCAGTGTCTACACTGACATTGGGTCAACCTAATTACATTGGCTTAAGTTCTACGCCTCTCGGGGATGTGAAGTTAAGTCAGGGTAGTGGATGAGAGCTGCATTTTACTGTAGACACTTGCAAGCTGCCTTACATCAACTTTACTTTATAGCGTAGACCAGGGCTCAGAGTTTTCAGACTAAGCTGCCCAGATTTAGCTTTCCTTTTAAAAATGCTTTCTTAGCATTCTTATGTTGTACAAAAATCTGATGCGGGGACAGAAGGGTGGCCAGGCTCAAATGAGCTGTGTCCATACAAATCAATGGCTTATGGATTAATCATCTTTTTGGCCAGCTACTTAGCAACTTGTCACCTACTGTCCATGCGGCTAACTTGCTCCTGGAGGCTTAACATACACACCACTGCAGTTCCCTATTACAAAGCCAGGTACTACTTTCTTCCCTGGGTAGGTAAACTGCAGGGAGGAGAACAAATCCACCTGACTACAACATCCTATGATTTTTCAGAGGTTGACAGCTGTCAGTGTAATTGGCAATACAGCCCTCTCTTTGCTTCATTTTGGACCAGATTTTTGGAAGCACTTTGCACATTTTCTGGCCATTTGATTTAGATGCATAAATGGGAGCTGCTGGGTGGTGAGGGTGAAAATCTGGCCCTTTGAGACTGAGGCCTAGAAAATCTTAATCTTGGAATCAAAACATCTCCACTACACATGACTGTTGGCAGTGTGTAGGGTATGTGTGACTACATACCCTACACACAGTGAAAAGCCTGTTGTGCCCATGCTGTAGCATGTAACAACACATGTCAGTGAAAGGTTCTGGTGGGGGAGACAACAAGAAAAAGCTTCCGCAGCTCCTGCTGCCAGAGTCTTTCACTGCAGGGGGGAAGGCTCTGGCAGCACAGAGCTACTGGAGCCTTTCCCCACTGCCTTCTACCTGCTGGAGTCTTTCCCCCTGACAGGCAAGGGAAAGGTTCTTGTAGGGGGGAGACAGTGGGGAAAAGCTTCAGCAGCAAACCCCCCCACAGCCTGTGGCAAGGAAAAGCTCCACCGCGGGAAGCCACCCAAGCCTTTCCCTACTGTCAGAACCTTTTCCCTCTGGGGAAGTGTTTTCCTGTAGAGGGGAAAGGCTCCATCATGGGAAGGCAGCAGGACACGACACTGCTAAAAATAGCAGTGTATGTGCGGAGGCATAGTTTGAATGAGTACAGAGCCATGTAGGGTATAGAATCATAGGACTGGTCATCTAGTCCAGTCCCCTACCTTCATAGCAGGACTAAGTATTCTCTAGACCATCCCTGACAAGTGTTTGTCTAACCTGCTCTTAAAAATCTCCAATGATGGTGTAACGATGCTGATTCTGGTGGGACCCAACTGAGAGTGCCAATTCAGGAGAAATTGCTTAAAGCAGGGCAGTTACAGCCCAAGGCTGGCGTTTTTCCACCTCTAAGGCAAACCAAACCAGCCAGCCAAAGAGGACTTGTGGTTAGCCAGTGGGGTGAGACCAAAGTCACACAAGCAATTCCCTTAGACACTCCAGTTTCCCAGTATCACCACCAGTGCCACCCGTTATGGGGACAAATGGTTATGAAAACCAATACCCCAGTAAAAGAAAAAAAGTTCTCTCAATCCCAAAGGAACAAGCCCCAGACCCAGGTCAATATACACATCAGATTTTACCCAAAACTCATGCTGTTGCCAATCCTTTAGAATCTAATATTTAAAGATTTATTCATAAAAGGAAAAAGATGTAGATGAGAGCTAGAATTGGTTAAATGGAATCAATTACAGTAATGGCAAAGTCTTGGTTCAGGCTTGTAGCAATGATAGAATAAACTGCAGGTTCAAATCAAGTCTCTGGAATACATCCCCAGCTGGGATGGGTCATTCAGTCCTTTGTGTAGAGCTTCAGTTTGTAGCAAAGTCCCTCCAGAGGTAAGAAGCAGGATTGAAGACAAGATGGAGATGAGACATCAGCCCTTTATAGTCTTTTCCAGGTGTAAGAACACCTCTTTGTTCTTACTGTGGAAAATTACAGCAAAATGGAGTTTGGAGTCACATGGGCAAGTTCCTGCATACTTTGCTGAGTTACAAAGCGTATCTGCCTCTTAATGGGTCAGTTGTATAGCTGATGGACCTTAATGGGCCATCAAGCAGGCTAGGCAGAGCTAACACCAACTTGTCTAGGATGTCTCCCAGAAGCATAGCATAAGTTTGAAATACAGACAGTATAGAGCCAATATTCACAACTTCAACTACAAAATTGATACACACATATAGACAGCATAATCATAACCAGCAAACCATAACCTTGTCTTAGACACCTCATTTGACCCCCTTTATATAAGATTTGGTGCCACTACAGGACTTTGGTTGCAACCATGTTCTATATGGTCCCAGTTCAAATCAATAACGTGACAGATGGAGATTCCACAACCTCCCTAGGCAATTTATTCCAGTGCTTAACTTCCTAACTGTCAGGGTGGTTTTTCCTAATGGCCAGCCTGAACCTCCCTTGCTGCTTGTCCTATTCTCAGAGGTAAAGGCGAACAATTTTTCTCCCTCCTCCTTGTAACAACCTTTTATATACTTGAAAACTGTTATCATATCCCCTCTCAATCTTCTCTTCTCCAGACTAAACAAATCCAAGTTTCTCAATCTTCCCTCATAGGTCATGTTTTCTAGACCTTTAATCATTTTTGTTGCTCTTCTCTAGACTTTTTCCAATTTGTCCACATCTTTCCAGAACTGGACACAATACTCCAGTTGAGGCTTAATTAGCAGAATAGAGCGGAAGAATTACTTTTCGTGTCTTGTTTACCACACTCCTGCTAATACAGCCCAGAATGATGTACATACCCACACCCTTCAGGCATGTGTTTACTCACCTAAGGTGTGCCTCACCAGCTGGGGCGCTACTCAGGTATGTACTCTACACACATCCAAAAGAAGCATGCAGTGTAGATATACTATGTTCCTAGCTGTTCTTTAATCTCCACACTTTCCCTACCACAGCTCCTACCCTTGGATACTAATAACTCGAATATTAAAGAGATCAGAGCCGTTTATAGTTGTGCAATGAAATTAGGGATAAAGATGGGCTGAAACTCTAACCCCAGATCCAGGATCCTCCCCCAAGTAAGACATTTGGGACGAGATTCAGATCTGAACTTTGTGGCTCATACCCATTTGTAAGTAGCAATGTTTCCTTTTTAATACATGGCTATGACTAAATGAAAAGACAGCTCACACCCTGCCAGATGCTTGCATTTAGTAATGAATAAGAAAATTGATAGTGTAACATTCAGATGACATTTTGATCCACTAGTTTACAAATACATAATTTTTCTTTTATTTCTGTTTATTCATTCCAAGGCTTCTTCGTTCACTTTTTTCCTTTTTATTTTTCCCAGCCTCCTCATTCTGAGTTTCGCTTTTCTCCAAAATGTTACCAATCTTCTATTTCTCTTCCTTTTTCGTTTCCCTTCTTTAGTTTCCATTTCATCATTTTGTTTAATCTTCCAATCTGTGTGCTTCCTTCCCTAGAACAATGCAGTTGTTGGACATTAGTGATATTCAAAAATGCCATTTGTCTCCCTCCGATCATTAGCTTTTTTTTTCTCTCTCCTTCCCCTCCCCAACCCCCCGCCCCCATCCCAATCATTGTCCAAAGTTTTCCCTTTGGTGGGCAGGGGAAAGCTGCATTAAGAATCTGCAGATCCCAGCCCTGGCCGAGTAAGAGAGGAAGGATGGTGCAGTGGTTAGGGCCAGGGCTGGCTCTAACGTTTTTGCTGTCCCAAGCAGCAAAAAAAAGTGCCGCGCCCCGCGCCGCCCCCCCACCGAGCGCCGCGCCGCTGGAGCCCGCCGCCCCCCCGAGCGCCGCGCCGCCGGAGGCCCCCCCCGCCGAGCGCCGCCGGAACCCCCCCCC
>NC_048306.1:61377366-61393412 GCF_013100865.1 Trachemys scripta elegans | reverse complement strand
GGGGGGGGGGGCAGCACTCCAGAGGAATGGGCACCTAGCTATGGGGCAGCTGGGATAGGCACTATATTGGGTAGGCACTAAGTTATGAGAGCAACAGCACATATTGCTCAGAAGAAATGATTATTCACCCCAAGAATTCAAAAATCAGATGATTGTGCCCCACAAGCAAGGAGAGCTGCATTCTTTCTGCTCCACCCCACTGATGCCATAGGAGCAATGGACTTTACTGCAGCCTTCCTACATTCCCTCCACAACACCATTGCCACCTCTCCATCACTAACTGGCTCCCTACCAAAGAGTTCTTGCCCTCTGAACTGTTCCTCTGCATTGTTCCTGCCTCGCCCCCATTTCCTTCCTTATGCCCTGGACCCTCTGATCTCCCAGTATATGCCTCAGCCCCCATATTTTTATACAGTCCATTTTACAGTGCTGTTTTCTGTCAAGCATGTCCCCATGTCCCGAGGAGAGAACAAATACTTGCTCTACATTAACCATTGTACTGCTCTTTTCCTTTTGCATTTTACCACTTTAATTTTATAATACAGGGGAGAAAGGATGCATTGCATTTGAGGAATAAAGGCAGTGTTGTCAGGCTTTTCTGGGAGTCAGGACTGAACAAGTTGGAGTAGATCACCATATGGAGATTTTTCCTTAGATCTGAAAAAAAAAGCCTGACTTGTTTGTATTGTAACTGACTTTCTCCTTTTTGCGGACAGCCTTCTGACCACTCGAACCTCCCAGAATTACTATCTGCTGCTCTTGTGTTTTGTTTACCATTGTGCTAGTCATGCAGGCAGGATAAATACTATCTACTAACACTTATTTGAATAGTCTGGGTTAATTGTGCTGTTGATCAAGTGGCTTCTTCTGGAGTTTAATGCTCTCCCTCCCTCCAAAAACCCCTTATTTTAAAATTCAGAACCCCCTGAATACCATGATTCCACAGCCACACAATTTGCCACAAAATTCAGCGCCTAGCTTCAGAATTTAGCTCCAGAATCTATGGGGATAACTTTGAAAATGCTGAGAGAGTGCAAACTGATGCAGTGATTCTTTGGGCATTTATGGAGAACTTGATGCAAAAGCTGCGAGGCGTGAACTCTCCCATGCATATCAAAGCAATGTTCACTCTGAAACCTGTGATTTCAATCTGCGGCATGTTGAAAACTGAAAGTGTGGGGACAGCATGAAATTGAATTTAATATCGAAATAAATCAGTCAGGAGCTACTGTACCAGTTGCATTCTTCATTCACATATTTTATCGAATAAAAACATCCACTTCTAAAAATTTGTCTGAAGCTTCTACAGTATGTTCAGAATTTCCGCCAGAGTGCATCAGAATCTTGATTCTTGCTGCAGGATTTAGGTCATGCTTGTGGCAGGGCACATGGAGCTTTGCCTATACCTGATATCCATGCAAACTATGCTGGGAAGTAATGTAGCAGTTAGGGG
Source organism: Trachemys scripta elegans (assembly GCF_013100865.1). Classification (NCBI taxonomy): domain Eukaryota; kingdom Metazoa; phylum Chordata; order Testudines; family Emydidae; genus Trachemys; species Trachemys scripta. Next base: position 61,391,959 of record NC_048306.1, on the reverse strand, counting down.
CCCAATTCTTGTGTTCACTAAGTCTGCTTTCTGATGGTCCCTCATTCCAAAGCTGTCTTAAACCTAGCATATTCTACCTCTTGAGCCCAGCTTTGTGGCCTCTTCCCAGGTAGAACTGAGCATACCCTGGCTGTAGCTGAAGTTTTGGCTTGAAGTTGTTCTTTTTATTACTTGAGTTTTGTTATTTGCTATATGTGCTACGTATAACACACAACTTCAAAAGATAACCCCCCCTGCCCCCCCAACAACAGCAATAGCAAGAAAAGGACATTTCGGGTAGACATACAGCTGAACCTAAACCCTAGTTTCCAGCACTCTCAAATCCATTTGGAGCTATAGGCGGTAGATTTCAAAAATCAAGCCCATGTTTGGATCCAAATTTCCCCAAACCCTGTCTGTATGATAGGCCAGACTAAAACCCTGGATAGAACTTTGTGGGGGCTGAACACTAGCTCCAGATGCGAATTTCGCAGCTTGAGCCCGTCTCTAATTATTTGTGAACAAAAACGAAAGCTGCAATTTGCAATTAAAATCTACATTTAGTACATGCTAGTCATAAAGCTGTCTCACAATGCATGTGTTAAAGCAAAGGATATTAAACTAGGCCAAGTTCTGTGGTCCTTAGTTGAGAAAAACTTCTATTGAAAGCAACAGGAAATTGGCTTGATTAAGTAAATAAGCCTTGATTAAATCTGAGAGTTTGGCTCAAAATTATGAGTTTCTCATTCTCACACTACCATAGTTGGTGTGGTCATTTACAGACAATTTAAAGACATGAGACCAGATTGTCATCAGGTGTAAATTGGCATAATACCATTGCCGAGAACCTGGTCTGGGATCATTATCCGGAGGAGTTTATAATCTAAAGGCCAGATTCTTATTTCAGTACACTGGTGTAAATCTGGAGCAACTCCACTAGTGCTACAGTGCATTAGAGTGCAGCTACATTGATACACCAGTTCTGGAACTGGAGCTGTTCCTGAAAGTAGACATGGAGTAGGCATGTCCTAACTCCACTGCAAACATTTTGAAATCCTTTGTTAAGAGCATGCACTGTGTTTGTCATTCATAGTTACCACCTTGCACGGTTTTCAAAGCAAATGCAGACTCCCTGCATTCAGAGACTATTAACTTCCTCTTAAAGACAAGAGCTCAAGTATGTGATGTAAATGGCCTACAGATACACTACATACATCAAAGCAAAGGCAATTATTGTTTCTGCCAGTTGATATACTTCCATTTATCACTTCTGGGGTTTCCCATATCACTGTAAATATGGTGGTATAATTATTGCTTTTTATAACTGTACCGGTTATTCCTCATTACTTCCCTGCCTCGGAGTGTCCTCATGAGATTTCATATTTGTAAAAGGCATCGAGGTACAGCAGTTAAATGAACCTGAGAAGTATTGGTACTGGCTTTCCAGGAAAATGAGCCAAAGAGTGTCTCACTTAACCATGGATCTACCTTACGTGAATTAGTTGGAATTGGAGACCAACAGTAACCTACCAATGTTTTCAGAGAGCTTTAAACTTGTTAAGTAAAGGCATTCTCACTTCCCTGGCTCAAGAAACTCTCATGTGCTGTCCTTCCACATCCTCCCTATCCCCCAATCATCACTAATCTTCAATCGGACAAGGAGGCACTGGTGCTCATTTCTCCAGTGAGGCCCCAGTAAATGGGGCATCTAGATGTATAGTACAAGGGCACACCTGGTACCTCTTCCAGTGACTTAGGCTTATCTGTCACAAGATTCCACATCCACCGTGGATCCTGGTGCTTTAGGAATGGAGGATGAGGGCCAGATCCCTGTGCTAGTGCAGGGATAGAGGTGGCTTGTGCCATCACTCATGGGCTCGTTCAGACCCCAGTGTAGGCTAGGGTAAGCCTGAGGCCTGCTTGGCTGGGATGCAGGCCTGCCCTAGCTATGCCACCTTTTGCCTAATATGCTCCTGCTCTGTTCTGAAACACCCCTGCCAGGACCTGCTCTAGGCACCAGCAGAGGAAACATGTGCTTGGGGCGGCACATTTCCAGGGGCGGCATTCTGCCATGCGGAGGGTTTGCATTCCCACCTGACCTGCTGCCGAGAGGCTCGCTTGGCTGACGGAAACGGCACAGCAGGCAGGTGAGCAGCAGCGTGGGGGAGAGGGAGAGACCTGAGCTGCAGGGGGCAATTGGAGGACCAGCCGTTGGAGCCAGGTGACTGCTCTGGACCAGGGGGATTCCCCTCCTCTGCCCTGCTCCACTTGTGCAGCCACTGCTGTTCCTGTTACCCCTCCCTCCAGCCCTCCCGTTCATCCCTGGAGTCACCCCTGACCACTCCAGACTGAAAGCGTCCTCCTGTCTGTTCTGCGGGGGGGGGGCGCTCTGATTAATGGCGGGGTGTCCCCTCCCCCCCACCCGTGTACCCCATTTCCACTAAGCTGGGCTGATGGGACGGGGGAATCTGTGTGTGCTGCTGCCTTTCTGGGTCTGGAGTTGCTGGCAGCTGCTTGTGTCTGAACCAGACATAGCTTTATCTGAGCTAATAAGACCTAAAACTTCTCCTCTAAAAGTATTAGAATTTATAGCAAGAAAGGATTTTTTTCACTCCAAACACAGCTATAGCATTACACATTCTTTTAACATTACCAGTATCAGTGTTTGTAATTGTGATTTTGTTAAAATTAAATGAGTACACTAGTAGGAAATTGTTTTATTTCACTAACTACAAATTCTCTGTTTTCATTTTTTTTAAATTTTAAACAGTCAAAAACAAAACAAAAACATTGCAAAGTGCAAACGTGTAAAAGCCCCCAAAAAGGCGGGGGAGGACAAATTTGTTTTTGCTTGGAGTGGCAAAAAACCTAGAGCCGGCCCTGACCCCTGCACCAGGGGTTTCTGTGGAGGCAGCACAGGGCCCTCCTGCATTACGGAGATTCCCTGACAGGGGTCTATCACCCACTCTATGGCCCTTTAGTACCAACTACCATAGAGCAACAATGAATTGGGTTTTCAGCGAAGTGGAGTAACATTAAATGAAGTAGGATTGTGTATTTAATTTGTTTCCACCTTTCTCCTATGGGTGCTGTCCCTTTGGAGTCCTGACCCCTTCACCACCTCCCCTTGGTCTCTAGAAGCAAGTCATGAGTGACCCCTCTTCATAGCAAAGTCTTGGAAAGAAACTAGGAGCTGATCTGTATGTGGTGTTGCCTCCCTAGTCCCAAAGTCTTCTGTGTACGTGACAGCTTCCCCTGATAAGAACGCACTAGATTGCAAGTTTGCATAAGCTTCCATAGAAAATACTTTGCTAAAGAGGGAGCTAAATGAGTTTGATTCATAGAGCAGGATCTTAAACTCACGCTAATCTGCAGATATTAACAGGCTACACTTTCAAAGGCAAAATTTACAAAGATCTCCGTGCTTTGCTTTTAGAGTTATGTCCCATAAAGCTGGGATTTGGAAGAGGAATGGTTTGGCTGTGTGTGACTGTGACAAAGTTAAAAGGCTGGATAAAATGAAAACTTCTGTAAAGGGTTGAACTGCATCTATTCCAATATCACTTAGACAAGGTTTTTGTGTTAGTACGTCATTTTGCTTCGGTCATTGTATGAAAAGGAAAAATTAGCCATAGAAAAAGATAGTGAGGGGCAGAGTTCAGTGGAGACAAAAGATTAATGAACGGAGAGCAAACACCTGCCTAATTACATATGCTCCCTACCAGCTTCCTTCCTGCCTGCATGTGTCTGTAGCTCTACATTTTAACCAGAGCATACATTTCTTATCTTCACACCCCCACTTTCCAAGCTGCCCTATTTCATGCACTTCTATACCTGGTCTTGCCTCAGCATGCAGGGGTAGACTAGATGGCTTCTTGAGGTCCCTTAGCCCTACACGTCTATGATTCTCCTCCCCTGTTTTGCAGAAAGCACTTGTCCAGGCAGCCTGGAGATCATACAACTGCACGAACTTTATAGCCAGTGATGCAGCAATGTGGTAGTGAGTACAGGCAGCTGTATTTCACAATGAATAGAGCTGGGCACACAGGCCAGCCCCCTCTTGCACGGCAGAGTGTTTATTTTTTCCCATAGTCCCATGGGAAGGGCCAAATTTGCCCTCTGTGGGGAAGCCACATACATTTTGCAGACCTGCTTCTTGGAGGAAGGGGTGCTGCATGTGTTGATTCTTAATAGAACAACTCCCACAATCAGCTGGCGCCGTTGAGCTGAGGCTGTGAGAATCCCTCTAATCCTTAAAGTGGTAAATAGGGAGAACTTGGCGGCTCCTGAGCAAAGGTGCTAGGGCTTATGGGGAATATCTCCAGCTCACTGTTAAAGTACTCTGACCTACACATTGTCTATCATGTATGCTACTAACAGTGAGCTCTCTGGAGCTGGCCGACAGTAGCAGTAAGGGTGTTTTATCTCTGCTGTATTACCGAGGGGGGGTAGGATTAGAGGAGCCAATGACCTGTTACCAGTGCTTTGCCAAGGTGAGAAGTGGCCACAGAAGGCCCTTGTTGAAGACTTGAGATTTTGTGAACTGAAGCTTCAGGCTCAATGTGAGTATTTGCATAGCCCTCACAGCTGAGAACAAAACCCATGAGCCTTGGCTTCCCATTCTCTGCTGGAGCCATTAGACAACACTCCCTTTCTTCAAATGATGATACTGGAGCTGTTTTGAATTTACAGCCGTGTGACTGAGATAACTGTTGTGCCCAGGTAGATTCACTGGTGACCTGCTTTTATGGGAGTTAACATAATCCTTTGCATTTGACTGCAAGTTTCTGCAGCTGCACAATGGAAATAATGACTCACAATTACAGGCTTTTGTGAGAGCTGATGCAAAATGACGTGGAATAATATTATGACCCCAAAATGAAGTAAGGTTTCTACTGAGAACCAGTGTGGTTTATTAGGTTTTGCTCAGAGCAAGACCTCTTAAATTCTCATCCTAGCTTTATCACTTCCTCTATTTTCCCATGTGCCTATTTCATGGTAAACCAGGTGTAGCTTGCCTTCCCAGGTGAAGGGAATGATCATGTGGTGAGAGCATGTGATTCAGAACCAGGCCTGCTGGCAGATATAAGGGGCAATTTGAGCAGATTGGGGGCAGAGTCTCAAAAGCTGCTGTATGTAAGGAGGTACTACCAGACAGAGGCCCTGGGGCATGTAGGAGCAAGGTAGAGTGGCTGTGAAGACATGAAAGGAGGGAGGGGTATAAGCAGGCAGTAGCAGCCATGGTAAAGGGCTGGAAAGATGTTATAGCCTAAAGGGAGAGCTATGTGGAAGCCCATTACAAACTGAAAGGAGAGGGCTGGTAACAAACTACTTCCAGTAGTGAAGCAGTTCTATGAAAGTGCCAGCTGAGGTGATTTGTTTGATGTATGATAAAGTGAGGCAGTGGCAGGGTCTGATGCTGGCTTTGGTATGACTCTGATCTGAGATACAATAGCACTGTACTTGTCTATTTCATAGAGGGGTCTGGAAACCAATAAATTAACATAGAATGCTTTGACACTGTAGCCATAGGGCCTTATTTTGGGGGCCAGCTGCCGTATATGTAAGTGCAATCTTGCTCAATATGGTTGCAGATATTAGTGGTTTGATTATAGCTTGTTACAGCAGTGCTAAGAAGCATTGTCCATGAACAAAGGCCCATTGTTCTAGGTGCTGTACATGCAGATAGTGCCTCTCCCAAAGAGCATACAGTAGACAACAGTGAGATGGTGAGGAAACAGCACCATGGCTCAATGCTTTTTATTCACCAGCCAGATGCTCAAGGAGAGTAACATGCGCCCCCACAAAGAGGTATAGCAATAGGCACAAAGGTAGAATGCCTCCCATTGCTCCTGCAGGGGTTCTGAAGCTCCAGAATGTCCTTTCTTTCTGGGCTGTGCCAAAATGACACAATCAAGCCCTTTCTTTGCATGTTAAGTCTTTTAATAGTATTTTTAAACAATCCTCTCTCTCTTTGTGTTTAAATTAAAAGAGAAATGATAACAGCAGATGGAGCAGAACTTCTTAGGAAGTTAGTGTGTTAAAGAACATTCAAAGACGGTAATAGACTGCTCTATGACAAACCTCAGTGTGCAGTTGCTACATGAGTTTGTGGTGAGATGGTTACAACATCAGGCCCCACACAAATCAATGTCTGGTTCGAGTATATTGAAATGGAAAGCTCTTTGGGGTAGGGACAGTCTTTCTGCACCATGCCTAGTGAATGGGTCCTGGTACATTACTTAGGCAATGAGAAGCCCATTACAGATAATATCCTAGGTACCAATCCTGCTCCCACTGAAGTCAGCAGGAGTTATGCTTTAGTGTTTCAGGCCTTGCACATGACCCACCACAAGTCACCATCAAGGAACAGACTTTGGAGACTTCTGCTACCTCAGTAGCCAACTTTCTCAAAATGCAAAAATCGACAATGAGATCCAGCACAGGATCCAGAGCACAAGTGCTTCCTTTGGGAAACTTCTCCAGCACATTTTCACGGACTGTGACCTACAGAAGGACACCAAGATCCAGATCCATAACACAACTGTTATTCCTTTATGGGTGCAAAACCTGGATGACCTATTGACAGCACCTCAAGAGTCTGGAGAGATACCACCACCGATACCTCTGGAAGATCCTTTGCATCAAGTGGTAAGATTGCTGCACTAATGCCAGCATCCTCATTGAAGCTAATGTCACCAGCATTGAAGCAATGATCCTCATGCACCAACTCCACTGGGCTGGACATTGTGTGTGGATGACAGACTCATGCTTCCCAAAACAAGCCCTCTACTCTCAGCTCACCTATGGTCAGAGATCCCATGGTGGTCAGAGGAAACGCAACAAAAATACACTGAAAGCTTATCTCAAGAAAACTGATGGGGATACCACCAGCTGGGAGGAGCAAGCCACCAACCAACCTCAATGGTGCCACATCCTCCATCGGGCAGTGGCCCGCTTTGAGAAGTGCCTTGCCCTCGAAGCTGAAAAGAAAAAGAGAAGGAAAAAGAAAGAACTTTTCCCCAGCAGGTGGCTGATCCGCCAGGAAATGTCTGTACCTAGCGTGGGCGGATCTGTGGTTCCAGAATCAGACTCCTAAGTCGTCTCAGGACCCATATTCAAATCTGTGGTAAACAAGCCCCAGCAGCCTATCTACAGCCCTATTCTGGCTTCCACGAATCTTGGTTACTACTTGCAGGATTATCCCAACACATTCTGAATTTTCCCCAAACCATGTGCTTTGCAATATCCAGTCCTCTCCTGGACAGTTCAGAGAAATAATGTAGTTTGTTTGTTCCTCTAAAGACACAAAACACATCACCAATTATTAATTTAACTGGGGTAACTACAGTCTTCTCTTTAAACACAGCACTGAGTTGGTTTATGGTAAAAATGAAATAAATTTATTATCAAAATATATATAGAATGAAGTGAGTTCAAGTGTAAGGAATAAAAATAGAAAGTGTGACAGGGTCAGGCCAGATGGCTAGAGGAGAGTGATCCTATTGGGAACCAGGAAGTGGGCAGGCAGAGCCCGCCCACTGCTAAAGGACCTCCCCCCAGCCTAAGGGGAGGATCCACAGGTCTGGGATTCCAAATAATTGTGAGGGACAACTAAGGAGATAACAGGAATGGGAGTGAGGTCACAGGGCTAACTGAAGGGAACCGGATGGGGACTCTGAGCAGAGAACCCGGGACAGCGCCCCCTGCTCCTCGAAGGTATCAAGGGAGCGAGTGGATGCCACCCAGAGGAACTCTGCCCAGATGCATGAATGGACTGAAGAGCGGAAATAGGCCCCACAGTCGCAGGAAACCCCGTCAGCCAACTTCCTCTCCCTGGTTTTGTAGATGGCCATTTTGGCCAGGGCTAGGAGGAGGTTGACAAGGAGGTCCCGCGACTTTGTGGTGCCATGGCTAGGGAGTGCATAGATGAGAAGGTTAGGGGAAAAGTGCAACCAAAAACTTAATAACATATCCAAGAGGAGCCAGAATAGGAGCTGCAACCTGGAGCACTCCAGATATATGTGCACCAGGGTCTCTCTCACGTCGCAAAAGGAGCAGGTGTCCAGGAGGGGAGTGAACCGTGCCAAGTACATGCCCGTGCTCATGACTCCATGAAGGAACCACCAGCTGACGTCCCCGGGGGGGCCTCGGGACCAGGGTGGAATATAGGCTAGCCCACCAGGGTTTCTCATCCTACAGAGGTGGCAGGATGTTCCGCCACTTTGTGTCGGGGTGGGACGCAAGAGTGAGGAAGTGAAGGGTGTGGAGCATGAGCGTGTATAGCTGTTTCCTTGGCACGGTCTGGAAATGAACCGGCTGCAAATCGTGCAGCCGGCTCACAGTGAATGGGCAAGGGGGAGGCCAGTTGGGCCCACAAGGCAGGGGCCCGATGAAAAGGTCCGGAGGGCTTGGGGTGAAGGGTGGGTGGGGCATGTCCTCTCACAGGACCCAGTCGAGGTAGGCCTGAGCAGCGGGCGGTAAAGTGGCCCTCACCTCCTGAAGTACGTGCCGGGGAATACGAGGCCTGGAGAGCCTCACGCGCTGAGCGAGCGTCAGGGGATCCAGCCAGTCTCCCCGTTCGTTCTCCAACTCTGGTGACTTCTGCCAGGACCAACCTCTGGCGTACTGCAGGGGACTCTGCCACCTGCACACAGAGCTGGGGGTTGTGTAGTAGGGGCTCCGCAAGGAGATCAGCCCCCACGGTGGCTGCCACGGACCTGGTCGCTGAGAACAGTTTCCAGGTACGGAGGAGGTGTTGGTAGAAGACCGGCAGCCCAGATGGAGATAAAGGAGCTGCTGGTCATATCGGAGCCCTCAGAAGTGGCACAGGATGGCGTGTGCCAGTACTCTCCACTCCGGACTACCTGCACCATAAAGGAGCCTCTGCAGGCGGAAGACATGGACCTGCATAGGCACTTCAGGCCCTGCCCTCCCTCCTCCAGGGGCAGATGGAGGCCCCCTTCAGAGACCCAGTGCACTCCTGGCCAAAAGAACTCCAGAATCGCCATCCGGAGGTTGGCCAGGAAGCCCTGGGCCGGGACCAGGGTGTTGAGCCGGTACCAGAGCATAGACAAGACTAGTTGATTGAGGACCAATGCCCTCCCTCGGACAGTGGTCCTGTCCATTTCTGGAGCCTCTAAGTCACCCTGCCCTCTAAACTGTGCCAGTTCTCCGGCAGAGACAGATGCGTGGCAGAAAGGTAAACACTGAGATAGAGCAGCGGACCTGCGCTCCACTGGATGGCTTGAAGCGCAGGTGGGAGGGAGCTCGCCTGACACCTGTCCACGACCACCAGGCCAGAGCTCTTGACCCAGTTGACCCGGGCGGAGGAGGCTGTCGAGTAGATGGCCTGGCAAGCCTCCACCCGTGCCAAGTCACCCAGGTCCTGGACCACGAGGAGCGTGTCGTCGGCGCATGCCAACAGGACCAGCCACAGCTCTGGCTCTCAAAGCACCAACCCCGTCAGCCTCTGACGGACGAGACAGAGGAAGGGCTCGGTCGCCAGAGCGTACAGCTGGCCCAAGAAGGGGTACCCCTGCCGTACTCCCCACCCGAAGCTGACCGGCTTGGTCAGGGTCCAGTTGAGCCTGACCAGACACTCTGCGGAGGCGTACAGAACCTGGAGAAAGCCCACAAACTGGGGTACGAAGCCCAGTGCTTGCAGAGTGCCTAGGAGATACCCGTGGTCCACCCTGATCCAGGGACAGGAGGGCGAACGACAGACCATCCCTACACCCGAGCTCCAGGAGATCCTGGACCAGATACAGGTTATCAAAGATGGTATGGCCCGTGACGGTGTAGGTCTGGTCTGGGTAGACAATGTCCACCAGCACAGACCCCAGCCACAGTGAGATGGTCTTCACTACAACTTTGTAGTCCATGATGAGGAGCGAGACGGGATGCCAATTCCGTAAATCGCGGAGGTCCCCCTTCTTCGGCAATAAGGCGAGCATGGCTCGCCTGCACGAGAGAGGGAGGACCCCGCTCACCAAGGACTCGGCCCAGATGGTGACTTGGTCCGGGCCGAGGACATCCCAGAACATGCGGTAGAACTCCATGATCAGCCCGTCCATGCCCGGAGATTTATTGGTGAGCATGCTGTGACGTTGTGCAGTCTATATGGTTTTATAAAAAACTTGATAATAAGTCAATATAATGTAACTGAGATAGTTTTAGAGAAAATACGGTAATCAGTGAATGTAAGTAACTGGGATATGCCTCATGCAAAAGGTCTCTTGTAAGGTATCATTACAAAGCTTATAATCTACTGAGTGTGATCATCTGATTTGTATAAATGTACCACTCTTGTATCTAAAACTAGAAATATAAAATGTAACTCTGAGGGCCTATTGTAATTGTGTAAAGTGTGGACCATTAATGATGGTTTGGAATCTTGATGACTCCCATTGTCTGCAGATGGCTGTATTTACCTGTGAGTCTTCCTGTATATGTGTGTGCTGGCAAGTGAGTAATGAAGTCTTGCAGTGACGTGATCAAGTCACCTGAACTGGAATCCATCTTTAACCTGGTGCTTTTCCATTGAGGGGGGGGTGGAAAACCAGAGAGACTTCCCGCCTTATGCAAAAGATATATAAAGGGGGGAAGAGAACAGAGAGAGGGAGAAGCCATCATGAAGAATCCCCTAGCTATCACCTGAGCTGCAACAAGAGCTGCACCAGGGGAAAGAATTGTGCCCAGGCCTGGAAGGTGTCCAGTCTGAGGAAAATTTACTGAAGCATCTCTGAGGGTGAGATTATCTGTATTCAGTTTGATTAGGCATAGATTTGCGCATTTTATTTTATTTTGCTTGTGACTTACTTTGTTCTGTCTGTTACTACTTTGAACCACTTAAATCCTACTGTCTGTATTTAATAAAATCACTTTTTATTTAGTAATTTACTCAGAGTATGTATTAATACCTGGGGGAGCAAACAACTGTGCATATCTCTCTATCAGTGTTATAGAGGGCGAACAATTTATGAGTTTGCCCTGCATAAGCTTTATGCAGGGTAAAACAGATTTATCTGGGTTTAGACCCCATTGGGAGTTGGGCATCTGAGTGCTAAAGACAAGCACACTACTGCGAGCTGTTTTCAGGTAAACTTGCAACTTTCGGACAGGAGATTCAGACCCTGGGTCTGTGTCTGGAGCCAGACGGGAGTGTCCGGCTCAGCAAGACAGGGTGCTGGAGTCCTGAGCTGGCAGGGAAAACAGAAGCAGGGGTAGTCTTTGCACATCGGGTGGCAGCTCCCAAGGGGGTTTCTGTGATCCAACCCGTCACAGTAAGGACTCGGCCCAGATGGTGACTTGGTCCGGGCCGAGGACATCCCAGAACATGCGGTAGAACTCCATGATCAGCCCGTCCATGCCCGGAGATTTATTGGTGAGCATGCGTCGGAGGGTTCCGAGAACTTGGCCAGAGTGAGAGGCAGCTCTAGCCGGTCTCGGTCACCGGCGCTGACCGTCGGGAGTCCATCGCAGAGCACTCTGCAAGTGGCAGGATCGGTTGGATCTGGGGAGAAAAGACCTGCGTAGAAGGCCCTGACCTTCCCACACATCTCCGCCGGATCTATGAGGGGGGTGCTGTCCTCTGCCTGGAGGCAGGTGACGTGCTTCTTGGCCCCCCTCCTTTTCTTGAGGGTGTAGAAGAAGTGGGAGCTGTGATCCATCTCCTGAAGGAGGTGGATGTGGGATCGAACAAAGGCACCCTGGGCCTGATAGTCCTCGAGGGCCCGGAGCTCCTTCCGCTTCTCCCGGCATGCTCCACAGAGGAATGGATCCTCGGGCCTGGCGGCCAGACACCCTCTCCAGCTCTAAGACCTCCCGTTCCAACTGCTCTATCGCCACATCCCTCCATTGGCTGGCGCCCCGGGTGTAGTCATGGCAAAATAGCTGGGCGTGCACCTTCCCCATGTCCCACCACCGCCACTCAGAGGGAAAGGTGCACCTCTGCCCTCACTAGGCCAGCAGAACTCCCGGAAGGATGCCACGAAGCCCATATCCTCCAACAAGATGCTATTAAAGTGCCAATAAGCCAGCCCCGGCCTCTCCGCGCAGAGAGAGGCCGTCATGGTCGCTAGATGGTGATGTGAAAATGGGGCTGGTCGGCTGCTGGAGGAATGGGCCCATGAAAAATGGAAGCATGATAGGTAGTGCGGTCCAACAGGGAGTGGCGTGACCGATGGGCCTCCACCCGGACAGAGATGAACATCGAGACGTCGTCCGGGTGGTGGTCGCGCCAGACATCCCCCAGGAAGTGATGGTCGACAATGTCCCAAAGGACATCCGTGGCTGCTGGGCACTGCTTGGTCCTGCTCCTCGAGGATGGTGTTAAAATCCCCACCCAAGACCAGGCATTTGCAAGGATCCAAGGAGCCGAGGAAGGCGGATGTCTGCTGATAGAAATTCAGCCACTCTGGGCCCGATGTCGGGGCATAAATGTTGACAAGATTGACCACTAGCCCCTCCATACAGACCCAGAGGTTCAGCAGGCGGCCCGGCTCAGCCTCGGCAACCCCCAGCACCTCGGGCTGTAGGTCGGGGGAGAACAGGGTGGCCACTCCAGCCGAATTGGTGGTGAGGTGGCTAAAATAAACGCTTTCCCCCCACTCCAGCCGCCAGCTATCTTCGGCGGCTGGATCCCTATGGGTCTCCTGCAGGAAAACCACAGAGTACCTCCCCTCCCGAAGGAAGGAGAGCACCTGGCACCTGCGAAGACCCATCCCTCCGCCACTCCCTACTGAGCCAGGGTCTGAGGCGGGCTGCGCCCATTGGGCACCACGTCGAGGGTCCATGCTCTGCGGCGGTTGAGGTATAGGCTATCTGGGGTGACGGGGGGGGGGGGGGGCGTGGGGGCAGGTGGAGGAGGGGCAGTGGGGTCTGCCTGAGGGGTCTCACCCACCTTGTCCCCCACCATAATGAGAGGAGTAGAACAGGAAGAAGGCAGAATTGAGACCTTTTAAATTTTTGGCCCAAGCGAGGGGGCTTTGGGGCGTCATTTGAGCTCCCTGCCTCAGGTGCCAAAATGTTATGGGCCAGCCCTGCTTACAGGGTATTGTGAAGATACATACATGAAAGAGTATGAGGTGCTTGGATAATCTGGTGACGGGGGCCATGAAGTACCTGAAATAGATTGCCGTTTATTATTGTTTGTATTACAGTAGCATGTGGAAGTCCCACTCACAACAGGGACTCTCTTGTGTGATACTGTACAAGCAAATCAAGCACATAGTAAGAAACAGTCGCTACCCCCAAGAGCTTATAATGTAAGTAGATGAGGAAATAGTATTATCCCACCATTTTACAGGTGGGGAACTAAGGCCCAGAGAGAGAAAGTGAACAGACATAGGACACACAGAGAATCTGTGGAAAACGCAGCAACTGAACCCATTTTTTTTTCCTGAGTCCCACTTCAGTGCCATAACTATAAGATCATCCTTCCTGCAGATAAAGCAATGATTCATTTGACCTCTGAATTGCAAACTAATCCAGTTTGGGTTTTGTCATTAGGGACACATTTTTTTATTAAAATCTCTCATCCTGCCACTTCCTGTTTTCATTAAGGACAATGGAAATCAGTATGTTCTTTGTTAGTGGACAAGACAGTCACTTTTTTCTAAATTGCTCTTGGACTCAGATTAGAGGTATATACATACAATAAAAGAGAGCTACTGCTATACTGTCAGCTTTCTTCTGGTTCCTGGATTTGATCTCTGCGAAATGATGATAGGAACTCTGGAGTAGGAACCAAAGTTAGGGCTTGTCTTCACTACCCGCCCGGATTGGCGGGTAGAAATCGATCGCTCAGGGATCGATTTATCGCGTCTCGTCGGGACGCGATAATCAATCCCCGAATCGACGCGCGTACTCCATCAGCCCAGGTAGGAGTAAGTACCGTTGACGGGGAGCCACGGCAGTCGATTTGCCGCCGTCCTCACAGCAGGGTAAGTCGGATCAGATACATCGAATTCAGCTACACTATTCCCATAGCTGAATTTGCGTATCTGAAATCGATTCCCCCCCTGTAGTGTAGACGTAGCCTTACTCTTAATGTTGTATGGGGGCAATTATTATATAGTGAGACCTATCAGCAGAAGCACATTGCTAAAGCACTTGGAGCCTGCCAGGCAAGCCAGCAATATGTATATGTACAGTTCTCAACAACATGTTAAGTAAAGTATTTACTGTTACTTAGAGTCTTCAGTACCTTTCCTTATGTTATAACAACAAGTTGGCAACAGCTATTACTTTTAGATTTGTTCTGATATGATGTAAGAAAAGGGTAGAACAGACCTGAAATAATAAAGGACCAACTAAAACCTCCAGGAAAGTTAGTGTCTGAAGGAAATGCAGCAGAGAAACTGGAGAAAGTGGAAGCAAGGACTTGAGCTGTTCAGCGACCAATGGGAGCCTGTGGGCGCAAGGACAGTGCATGGAGCCTCCCTGGCCACCTGTGCGTCTAGGGGCTGCAGGGACCTGGCAGATGCTTCCCAGGAGCCATGGTAAGTGCCGCTGGAACCCCACACCCCAAATCCTCTTCTGCACCCCAACCCCATGTCCCAGCCCTGAGTCCCCTCCCACACTCAAACTCCCTCCTGGAGCCCCAACCCCC
>NC_048306.1:61300307-61372463 GCF_013100865.1 Trachemys scripta elegans | reverse complement strand
ATTTGTTAGTCTCTAAGGTGCCACAAGTACTCCTATTCTTCTTTTTGCGGATGCAGACTAACACGGCTGTTACTCTGAAACCTGTAAAGTTATACAACACTTTAAGGGCTGAACCACTTTGCAGCTCAAGTATCTAGCTGATAATCTACTTGGGAGAATACTGTAAATATATTGTAAATGCAATTTGGAGTGTAAGTATCAGGATAAAAAAGCATTGCTGGAATTTTGGGTGGTGGTATTTGACTCACAAGCCATGCTGGGCTTACAGACTGGGGCAAGTTTAAATTTAGTGCAAAGAGTCAATATGGTAAAGGAAGAATCAGAAGGTGACTGGGATATATTTAAAGTATGCAAAGATGTATTTGAAGGTTTAGGATGCATGGCATAAAGATGAACTCATAAGTAGAAAAAGAATTGCTCCATGTGGAATAGCTTCAAGTAATACCAGAAGTGGAAGAACCTACAAAATGGGTCAATTCTATAGTAATTGTAGACCGACCAGGTCAAGAGAAAATAAAGAATATGCTTGGATCCAAGAAATATAAATAAAGCCATAAGAAAGGGACGATTTCAATTACCTACAGAAGAAGAAATCACCCACAAGTTAGTTGAAGCTGTCTAAGCTGTTTTAGATACCAGTAGTGGATTTTGGCAAATACAGATTAATTTAAAGTTCTAGATTCTGTACATCAACACACCATTTGGCAATGGTAGGTATGGGTTCTCCAGAATTCCTTTTGGCATCTATTCAGTTCCTGAAGTGTACCAATGAGTGATCCAACAGACGTTTAAAGCTCTGGAGGGTGTTGAATGTTATATAGCTGATATACTGGTATGGGGAGATACCAGATGAAAACCTGGTGAAAAGCTGAAGAGTTCTACAGTGAAAGGAACCTAGAACTGTACAAGAGCAAATGCAAATAGGCTTTGACAGAAAAAAACATTTGGGGCACCACTTGACTGAAGAAGTTCTAAAACTTGGCAAGTCAAACATTGCTGCAATGACTGAAATGTTCACACTGACCTTGTTCACACTGACTGAATTGTTACTTACCTTGGGAAGTAACCACACCTGTCAACAGTAACAACTCCTTTAAGCCAACTGTTGGGAAAAGATGTTAAGTTTGCTGTGATGACAAAGCATAGTGGCATCTGAACACTTGAAATAATTGCTTACAAGAGCACCTGTGCGGAAGTATTTTAAAGTCAAAGAACTAGTTACTGTGTCTGTGGATGCATGTGCTATGGCTTAGGGACTGTATTGCTGCAAAACAGGGCTCCTGATGTTTATTCCTCTAAAGCTCTGACAGCTACACAACAGAGCTATGCCCAAGTAGAGAAAGAAATGTTTGCAATAGTATTTGGCTGTACTCAATTTTCATCAGTTTATCTACGGGGAAAAAATAATTGTGGAGACAGACCGCAAGCCTTTTGAGACTATTTTCAGAAAATCTTTGTCCAGTACTCCACTGGGAATTCAAAGGTGGTTGCTAACGCTCCAGAAATATCAACTGGAAGTTAGAGACAGACCAGGGAAAGAATTAGCCATAGCTGATGCTTTATCCAGAGCATACATGTTGCATGGTGAAGGATTAAATTCAGAGGAAGCTGAAGTAGCCATCATGAGATTTATTGCTTATTTGCCTATTTCAGAACAAACTGCATGAATTTCAAGCAGCTAATGCAAATGATGTTGGCCTGCAAACCTCAAGACAAACTATTTTGAAAAGATGGCCAGATGAGACCTGAAGTATCAATCAGAGGTATATAGAGAGGAACTAAGTGTACAAGATGGACTTGTCTGTAAAAGTGACATACTACTGGAAAGTCTCAGAAAAGAGATCTTGACTGTTATTCATGATGGTCTTCTGGAAGAAGAGCTATGTAAAATGAGATCTTGAGGTGCTGTGTATTGGCCAGGCATGTGTAGTCAAATTGAGGACATGGTATAGTGCTACTACATGAGGTCCCAAACAGTCTTTGGCAGAAACTAGGCATGGGCCTGTGGTGCAGACTCTCTTATACTGGTTGATTATTCCAAATACTTAGAAATCTCCTTGCTTCAGGACATCACAAGTGTCTATCTTCAGACACTGCAAGTTTTATATTTTCAACGTGCGCCATACTTGGCGAACTCATTTATTGACAATGGACCACAATGTTGCTCCAGAGGCTTTAAAATGTTTGCAAAGTAATAGGACTTTATTCACAAAATATCAAATCCACTGTTCTCACAATCAAATGGAATGGCTGAGAGAGCCATTCAAACTGTACAAAAGATTCTTCAAAAAATCTAACTTGGAAAACGCAGGTCCTTGTCTTAGCTTGTTGGTCTATCATAATACACCTATGACAGATTTAGGGCTTCCTGCTCAGTACTTTGTGAGAAGACATCTAAGAACCAGACTGCCAACTTCACCACAGCTGTTGCAACCCAAGCTGATACAAAGAGACATACAAACTAATCTACGATTGAGAAAAGCAAAGCAGAAATTTCTTTCACAAAGGTGCAAAGCCTTTATTCCCTCTGGAAAATGGTGAGACTATTTGTTTGTATTTTTCAAAAGCAGCCTGGAAAGCTGCAAAGATGATTGACCAGCACACTGCCCCAAAATGTTATCGTGTTGAGACAGAGCAAGGAGATGTTTACAGAAGAAACAGGATTTGATGAGCCCTAATCTCAAGTGGTCAGTTTGAATATAGGAAAAAACAAAACACTAATACTGTTACTACCTCTAAAGGCAGAGGGCTAAGAGAACCTGCTAGATACGGAGACTAATTGTTCAAGATCTTTAAGTATTCAGATTAGAGTTATGGATACTAAATTAAGTTGATACAGTTAAGTAAAAAAGTTGAAATGTTAGTTAAATGATAGAATGTGTGTGTGCGCACGTGTGTTTACATAAAAAGAATGTAATGATACTGGGAACTCTGGAGTAGGAACCAAAGTTGCCCCTAGCATTGAATGTAGTGAGCCTTATCAGCAGAAGCTTATTGCTAGAGCACTTGCAGGAGCGCCAGCAAAACCTAAGTTGCTTAAAAGGTCTCCAGTATCTCCAGAAGAGCAAGTTTGCAATAGCTGTTATTCTGTCCTTTCAGGAAGTTTAGGGCCAGCAGTAAAATGAAAAACTGAGAAAGAGACAAGCCAACCCTGAAGTCAGTAGGCTTGCAGTGGGGTTTTAGGGCACTCAGCACCTCACCGATTTTGGCCTTCAGTTAAGCAAACATCTGTAACTAATGCAAAAACGTTAACACACACACACAAAGAATGATAATTCTTTTATTCCGAAGTCCTTGGGTCACTCAGCCACGCTATTCATATTACTGCAGAATGCTAGTGACCAGAAAGTGTTTCCCTAAGGAGTCTTACTTACCACAGCTGTTAAACTAGCTATGGTCACTGATGCATTGTTTCAACAAATGCTTCACCTCATCAGCATTACTAGTACTCAGCTTGGAAAATCCCTTCTGAAACCAAAAGAACCATTCCTTTTCCTAATGCTGTTGCAAAAAGGGAACTTGCAAGAGGTGGGGCATGCTGTTGGTTTAGCAAGCTCAAGAATATTTTCTCTGTTGGGCAAGCAGCAGTGTGTTTAATTTGGCAAATAGTTCTATAAATAGCAGCTCCATCAGCCTCCATGGGAAATTTTCAAAGGTGAACAACAGTAAGAAGCTGTATGAGAAAAAGAAAGAAGTGGCACAAAAATAAGTAGCAATAAAATCGCATTGACTCTGCACAGAATGCTGTTGAGTGCGTGAAGTAAATAAACGGAACAAATAGAAATACCTTTGACTTCTAGCCACTCCAGAGTCAGCCATCTTGGCTGATTCTGGTAACAATAATAGATTAAAAAATTGCAGATAGGAATGTGACTTGAAGATGGTTTCCCTTCTACGCAATGGTTGTCAAGATCTATTGTGTAAACCACTTCTACAGATGGAGATCTTCTCTTTCCCTTATCTCATATCCCCTGCCTGCTTCCCAATGGCAAACGAAAATACTTGCTCATATGAAAATATTAGGGTAATGAGGAGACAAAATGGAAATAAGATCCCTTTAATCCAGTGGATGATGCTGTATGATAAGGTTCCCTCCCCCACTATCATTTTGTATCTGAGCTGACTATTTCCTCTCCAGTTTATCAATAAAAACATCTCTCACTTCCTGTGGCTCACACTGCTCTAATCTTCTGGATCAGTTTGCAGTTTGATTCCTCTCTCTTGTGTATTTGCTGTCCTTCCAATGTGGGCGTCAGTTGTAAATTTGATCATGGTTGGATTTATGTCTATAGGGCTTGTCTACACTTGAAAACCGCTGTAGCACTTCAGTGTAGACCAGTGGTCCCCAATCTTTTTCATCTGGCGGGTGCCAGATGACGAGCCACAGAGGACCGTGGTGGCAGACGAGCATCTGCCGAAATGCCGCTGACAAGTGGCAACGTCAATAGGAATTGCCGCCGAAATGCCGCCGATGGGCAGCGTCATCCAGAGGTGTTGCCGCCGAAATGCCGCTGATTTTCAGCGGCATTTTGGCAGCAACGCCTCTGGATGCTGCTGCTTCTCGGCAGCATTTCAGGGGATGCTCGTCTGCCAGCCAGTACGCGGGTGCACTTAGACGCCATGGCACCCGTGGGCACCATGTTGGGGACCCCTGGTGTAGACACTTCCTACACTGATAGAAGGGGTTCTCTCATTGTCCCAGGTAATCCACCTCTGCAAGAGGCAGTAGCTAGGTTACATCAACCTAGTGCTGTCTACATGGGGATTTAGGTTGGCTTAACTACACCGCTAGGGGGGTGAAGATTTCTCACACCGCCAAGTGACATAGTTAAGCCAATCTATTTTTCTAGTATAGACCAGGCCTAAGGCTGACAGGAAGACTTGATGCAGTCATACTGGGTGCAGAGAAATGCTTGGATATTTATCACTTCGGATGGTCAGAAAAACTTTGAGATTCTAGGACAGAGTCTTATCCAAGGCTTATTGAAGTCAATAGACTTTGGATCAGACCCAGAATCCAGAATTGGGCTATAACTAGAAGGAAGTATCATAGCTTGAAGGCAAGCTGACCCTTCACTGTTACGACAGAATTAGCTCTGGGGGCCACCAGTAGTCCATGGATCAAAGTATGGGAACCTCAGCTTTGAATATCAGTATTGTATCTGTCCAAATTAGACCAAAAGATTGTATCGGAGGGGGAAGGTCATAGTTTATGGCCTTGTATAAATTATAAATAACTTAAAAATGCGCTAACATATTTTCATTTAAAAATGAAACATTTTAACCCTTTCCTCATTTTTTCTGTCAAGTCTTGAATAGTTGTTGATTCTTTGACCCTTCTGCAAATGTTGCTGATGCTGCAAGAACAAAAAAAAAAAAAAAGCACAGAAAAAACATGGTGCTTTGTATATATTGGGAATGCCGTTAGCTCATTCAAGAGATATGGATAGTCATGGATTCAGTTCCATCAGGTAAGTAAAAGACGAAACTACTTTCAGATGTTATAAAATTCAGCTGCAATATTTTATTAGTGATCTGAGCTGTTGTTCAAAAACAAACAAACCCAACTTTACAGTGCACCTTTTGAGAAGTCAACTGAGATATAAAATTTCAATCTATAACAAAAGGGGAAAGTGCCCAAACTCTGCTCCCAGTTACTCCATGCAGTTTGATTAACTCAATGACTAAAATTCGGTTCTTATTCCCATGTATCCCTACTGAAATCAATGGGACTTGCAAAGGTATGTGTGAAAGGGGAGTCTGGTGTAAGTGTCTGATTCAATGCCCATTAAAGTCAGCAGTGGTGCTCCCATTGACTTCACTGGGCTTTACATCAGGCACTAAGGGTATGTCTGTACTGCAATTAAACACCTATGGCTGGGTCCTTATCAGCTGACTTGGGCTCACAAGGCTCGGTCTACAGGGCAGTTTAATTGTGATATAGGTATCTGCAAAGATGGAGGATTCCAGGCCTGAGGTTACTTAAAAAAATTTGGGATAATCTTGTATCCTATAGAAAAGGCCATCAAAAATACACAACATTATTGAGACATTTGTCTTAAGAATCAAAGAATCTTACCCTATAAAGGTTAGACACTAAACAAATGTCTTTTTTTTTTTCCTGATTTTTAACCAATTCTTTTGTCTTCCGTTTTATCATGTCTTGTTGGCACCTCAAGTCATCAGTAATTGTCTCTCTGCCATGGACTGAATAACTTAATTATATCCCTTTCTCACTGGCATCTGAGGAACTTTATGACAAGAAGAAAAAAAACCCTGTAGTTTTGCCCCAGCATGATGGTTAGCTGTGTAAATCCACTAATTTATGCAGGTCATACAATATAGCCATTTTTTCACCTGTAAATTTAATTGATGCTCAGGTTAAACAACTTCGACCATATTTAAGAGATGTCTTTTTTGGAAAGTCATGAGAGAAATGTGGCAAATGATGTGCCTGCTGGAATCCTGCAGAGGAATGCTAGCTGACATTTTTAGGTCTCTAGCTGAATGCAGATTAATAGGCTTTCTGTGCTTACATATAATATAGTATTTAGTTACAGCTTCTGTTCATTCATTAGGCAAAACTTGGTCTTCAGTGCTCTCCCACAGCTTCAGTACTGAGTAGAGTAATCACAACATGACTATCTTAAAATGTATGTCTGTTGAGGATAGTCACTCTGCAAAAACAATGATTTCTGGATCACATTTGCTCAGTTCACAAGTATAGAGAGAACTTTTTCCAGTTGTAATTGCTGCAGACTTGAACCTTGGATCTGAAAGTCAACCTGCGGTCTTCTTGGCTTATACACCATCATCATTTATCAATGATAAAGGGTCTGTGGTCCAAATTCTGCTCTCAATTACACTTCTGTGCAACCACAGCATCCAGCTTATGATCTTTCTGTACGCATACCTGCCTACATAGTCATGTTATATTTCAATTCCTTGTCACAGAGTCTTTCAAGGAAGGAATCCTTCAGTATTCTCAGTGCTTCCATGGTCTTTTCTTCCCCCATTTCTGCCTTTCTAGAGGCTAGAAGATAGGTATTGAGAAAGGAAAAAAAACTATCTTAACACTTGTTGGAACTCATTCCCCCCTCCATAAAAAAACCACAAAACCCCATGTATTAAGATGGGGCTACTGAGAGAGATACCCCAAGACTAAATATGTCAAATCTGTATGTCTGATAGGGTCAGATTATGGGTTCCTGCACAGAAATACAGAGTTCTTCTAACTCATCCTGACATGAGGTTCCGGGACCAGAGATGCAGAGATATTATGCTGACTCACTCTGGCACCAGACCAGGTGGTTCCAATTAGCTAAAACTTAGATTTGAGTTTCTCCCTGTGGCTGTGAAAATTAGGTGGAAGGAAAAAGTCTTTATTTTTTGTTTTAAGTTAACAGTCAAAGAAAGGTCAGAAATGGGATAAATTTGGATCCTTTGCTAAGGGCATGTCTACACTTAGCATTTAAAGCGGAAAAAGTCCCTTTTTTGTGCAAAGACCATGGGAGCATCTACACTTGCCAATGACGAGAGGCATACAGCTCTTACTGGTGATGCTTTTGTGGTGATGTGCAAGTGAAGACACGTTCTTCCTGTTTACACAGCTTTTAGCCTCTTGAGGATATCCCACAGTGCCTAGGTGACCACACTAGACAGCAGCTCTGCTGCTCTGTTGCCTGGTAAACAGACATCCACCCCTCCCCCATGTGAAGCCCCAAGAACTCTGAAACTCCCCTTCCTGTTTTCTTGGCAAGTGCTCACTTATCTGGCCTGATGACAATGCCTGCTCCACGGAGCAAACAATCTCCTGCTTGGAGCAATGCTGAGCTACTGGAACTTATCCGTGCTTGGGGAGAGGAGGTTGTGCAGGGACCCAGGATGCCCTGTGATCACTCTTCTCCCCCCCCCTTCCCACAGGACCCATCCTCAAACTGGAGAGAGCTGCATTGTGGGATAGCTGCCCTAGAGTGCTGCTCTCATCAAGGCTACATCTACACTACAGGGGGGAGTCGATTTAAGATACGCAAATTCAGCTATGTGAATAGCGTTGCTGAATTCGACGTATTGCAGCTGACTTACCCCACTGTGAGGACGGCGGCAAAATCGACCTCTGCGGCTTCCCGTCGACGGCACTTACTCCCACCTCCGCTGGTGGAGTAAGAGCGTCGATTCGGGGATCAATTGCCACAACGGGACGCGACAAATCGATCCCCAGGAGGTCTATTTCTACCCACCAATTCAGGCGGGTAGTGTAGACCCAGCCCAAGAGATGGAAGTGCTGCTAATGTAAACACTCTCTGACACCTGAGGAATTAAGTGAGTACACAAACCAGCACTTTACTTTTACTGGTTTCCTATCACCGGTGAAACTTACAGTGCAAAAACTCTGCAAGTGTAGACACACCCTAAGTGTGTACATTGTGGTAGAAGCAGGGTGGGAATGCTACCTATTTACAGGCACCTAGTTAGCTCTCTAATTTTCAAAAGGAACTGAGAACCTGCAGCTCCTATTGATTTCATTTTAATCAATGGGAGATGTGTGTGCTCAGTATTTGAAAATCAAGCCATATAAGTAGGTGCTTATATATACATATGTGTACTTAACTTTAGGCATCTATATTTTGTAAAACATTGGCTTAAGTGACTTGCTTAAGACCATACAGTGAATCAGTTGCAGAGCCAATTTATATGGATTCTCATCAGTGCCATTTGTGAGGGTGGTGATTCTTTGCAGTGGGGTTACCTTTTCATTTGGAACCGGGTCTCCATTTTAATAAAAGAGAAGACAAAATTATCTACAAGTGCTTTACGTTACACTATTAATTTTTTTTTAATCTGAGCCCCTTTATATTGGTCTCCATTGGGGCGTTTTCTCATTTTCAGCATATTTAACTCCTGTTTTTGTCTTCTAAACTTGAAGGCTACTTCATTGAATTGCAGATTGTAGACAGCTGGGGCACATGTCACTCAAAAGGAACTTGGGTGTTTTGAAGAAGGTAGGCTGGACTGCAGGTGTCAATGCTGGGTTTACCAAGCCCAGTATAAAATGTTTCCTATATGTGGAATGAAAGGTGATAGGAGCGAATGACTCATGCAGACTCATTGTGTGAATATTGTTGACTCAAATTACAGCATTGAAAGATTTCTGGAAATTGGTGGACTTTGAATATTAATTTACTAATGTATGTTCTGGATATTGTTTCTGACTATGCCAAAAAGCCACCAGTCTCTAGCCTATCCTAACTTCTGTCTCGATGCCTGATTATCCTCACTTTGTTTTTATACCTCCATTGACATCAGTACAGCTACTTCTTATTTATTTTGGAGTGAGAGGAGAATCGGGCTTTGGGTAAGTCTACACTGAAGAAAATAAACCTGTGGCAGTGAGTCTCAGAGAGCAGGTCTACAGATGCGGGCTTGTGCTATGGTGCTAAAAAAAAATCACTCTAGATCAGGGGTAGGCAATCTATGGCACGTGTGCCAAAGGCGGCACGCGAGCTGATTTTCAGTGGCACTCGCACTGCCCGGGTCCTGGCCACCAGTCCGGGGGGCTCTGCATTTTAATTTAATTTTTAAATGAAGCTTCTTAAACATTTTAAAAACCTTATTTACTTTACATACAACAATAGTTTAGTTATTTTATAGATTTATAGAAAGAGACCTTCTAAAAACGTTAAAATGTATTACTGGCATGCAAAACCTTAAATAAGAGGGAATAAATGAAGACTTGGCACACCACTTCTGAAAGGTTGCCGACCCCTGCTCTAGATATTTCTACTTGAGCTCAGAGATCCACCCCTCAGTTTCAGAGCTGAAGACCCAGGCTGAGAGGAAACGTCTACAGTGCTCTTTTTAGCACCATAGCAGAGCTGGGCTTTTAGACTCTCTGCTGCAGATTTGGGGCGGAGCGGGGTTTTGTGGTGCGTCCATAACCTTTAACTGTCTAGTTCCTTTAAATGAGATTTAAGCTCTTAAGGTTCAGATGAACAAAGCTATTTAGTCTCAATGGAAGTTAGAAGACTAAATACCTCTGTGGATAAATACCTAAATCGCTTTTAAAAATAAGATTGAGGATCGGGCACTTTTGCAAACATTACCATTAGCCTAATAAAGACATAGAAGCTTTTCATATCAAGCTGCAGCTAAACGCCGCCCTGATCTTTCACTGATACTCTTTTGCAGTGTAAACATCTCAAAGTTATCTTAAGCGGCTACAAAAATGCTTTCAGGGCAGGCTTTGCCACACATTTTCTGTTTGACATCCCACTGAACTCTTATCTCTAGCCTTCTGCCCTGCATAAACCTCATTCACAGGCAATGCCTGCACTAAGAGCTAGGGGATGTAATTCCCCCCACCCTGCTTCACATACACATATGCATGCTGGCTTTCCTCAAGCTAACATGAGTATAAATAGCAATGTAGCCACAGCAGCAACGGTAGCAGCAGCAGAGCCATGGCTCAACTATGCTGAGTACAGTATGTAAGCTGAGCTGTGTTTCCACTGCTGCTACCCATCCTATCCTGGCTACATTGCAATTTATACTTGTGCTAGCTTGATGAGAACTAGCACAGGTATGGGTGCATGAGCAGAGAACAGTCACACCACTAGCTCATAGCCAGGGCCGGCTCCAGGCACCAGCCCAGCAAGCAGGTGCTTGGGGCAGCCAAGGGGAAGGGGCGGCACGTCAAGCTGTTTGGCGGCAATGCGGCAGCGGGTCCTGCTGCCGAATTCCCGCCGAAGAAGAAAGTGGCACGGTGGAGCTGCCGCCGGAGTGCCACCAATCGCAATTGCGATAGCAGCGTTTTTTTTTTTCCTCGCTGCTTGGGGTGGCAAAAACCCTGGAGCTGGTCCTGCTCATAGCGTACGCTTAGCCATACTTGCAACAAAAAAACAGGAAGCCCCCACCTAAGAAAGCTAATAACAGTAACTCTACAGGTGTACATCCATGTGGTAGGTAGGTTCTGTGACATCAGCCTGAGAATCCTTAGAGAAACCTAATATTGCCGATACCTTTTTCAGTTGTCTATTGTCACTGGGGAATTTTGCATCCCAGCCACTTACTTTTGTACTTACTCATTTTATAAAAAGGGCACTTAGTGGCTGTGGGTACTGAGACCCTCTATTAGTTCACAGGATGAATGTAGTGCAGGAAGTGACAATGCAAAGTTTCCTCTTCCTCCTACTAATAATATGCCTGACCTTGCTTTGGAGGGAGCTCCTCTGATGAGAGCGTTGTTCAGTACATTGCCCATTCAAATCCTTGGTCTTTCTGGTGAGACTACCAGAGACTGTTTGTGTGGTGAACACAGGGAGTGGGATAGGAGTTGTTTCAGAAGCAGACAAAGGCTATCAGCTCACTTTACTCAGGGTACTGAGTACCTTCCACATGGAGATAGTTACAGTTTCAGGATTAATTGCACCTTTGAACTCCCTTGTGATTTTCCTTGAGGGCACTCTCAAGGTTTCTGGCTCCCAGCCATTACCTCTCCCAGGCCGAGACCTCCACCTCTCTCCTTCCAGACTAGTGGTTTAAGCTTTACTCCTCACAGGCATTTCCCCAACACTCTGATGGTGATGTAACACCTATAGTTAACCTTTCTCCAGGGGTTCTAACAGTGTACACCACTCACTAGCCTTCCTTCACAAAGCATACCGGATTCGTTCTTAAAATAAAAGCACCACACAGAAAACATCTAAAACCAAAAAAGTTCCTGTGCACATGCTAAAAACTTAACAGAGGTCACCCATCAGTCTTATGAGGCCCTAGTAGACCAAAGCCTTTCCAATCCTTCCATGAGGGTGTGGCCTTTAGACAGGAGGTCCTGGCCACTTGCTGGATCAAAAAGAAAGCCCGAGTCAGTGTTAACCCAGATTTTTATCCCACAGTCCTTTTTTTGTCTGATCTCTGGATAAGCCAGTTTGAACTAGTACAGGTTAGCTTCTCCAGATGTTGGTACCTCTCTGGAGATGTTACAACCTGCATGACTTGCCGTAATCACCTCTCACTGTTTTTGGTTCTTGGGGAAGTTTGTGGTAACCCTCCCTGCTCGAGTTCCAATCCTTAGCTCAGAGTGAGACATAAACTGAATATAATATGGTCCTCACAGATATTACAGGGGATTGCAATAACTATCACAACTTTCTCTCTTTGTGATGCTCAGCCACATTTGAAGTGGCCACCTACAGGTGAAAACATCTGATTAATAAATCCTCAGGTTAGCCAGTTTTCTCCCATGGTCATGCTGCTAAGCACAATGTAGTGTTGAGTCTTGGTGATAAGACTGTCTTTTGATTTTGTCCAAATGCCACTGGTGAATTTAGCTTGATATGTTGTGAATGTAAAATGAAGTCAAGATAAGAACTCTCACTCTCCGAGCCCAGATGGTTTCAGGAAAAAAAAAAATCCTTCCCAGGGCTACA
Source organism: Trachemys scripta elegans (assembly GCF_013100865.1). Classification (NCBI taxonomy): domain Eukaryota; kingdom Metazoa; phylum Chordata; order Testudines; family Emydidae; genus Trachemys; species Trachemys scripta. The sequence goes on along the minus strand of NC_048306.1, from coordinate 61,360,035 downwards.
GATAATGGTAGGAGTCGGGCCATTAATCTCTAGACCTTCTAAGTCATTACCAGGGCCTCATGTACACTGCAATTTCTCAGCACCAGTATGATCAAGTCACTCCACTTATTTACAATTTCTCCTCTCTTTTTTCCCCTTCTTGTGGGGTTGGAACATAATCTACTCTCACCCTTTTTGGGGTGAAACACCCTGTAATGGGGTGGTCACCCTGCTCCTGCCCAGAGGGGTTAAAAACAGCCCTCAAGAGGGTTGTAGCTGGGGAAAGGCTGATTGGGGAAGCAGCCTCAGCTGGGGCCATGTCCCACTTAGAGCCCAGCTGGCCCCTATAAGAGGGCAGTGGGCCAGGAGCACAGAGTCTCTCTCTCTCGCTTGCTGAGAGAGGAGGGCCTGGCTGCTGGGAGCTGAGCAGGGTACCTGAGTGGAGCAGGACTGGGGAAAGGCTAGAGGAACTGGGGAGCTCCAGCCTGGAAACTCCCCAGGCTGCAAGTCTTGATAAAGCCTGGAAAGGTCCTGGGGTTGCAGAGGGGCAGCCCAGGGTAGGCAAGGGCAGCAGGTCCAACCCCCCCTTGCCTATGATGAGTGGCTTTTACACTGCAGTCTGTCCCAGTGAGTGGGGGCTAGATGGTGACTGGCAGTAGCTCAAGACTAGGCGAGATGGGGATAGGGGGTTGGGGGTTGCCCTGGGAGGGGAGACCCTGAGAGCTGAAGGGGTACTGCCAGGGGGCAGCACCCAAGGGAAAGGGGCACTGGGGTCTGGGAGGGACACGGGGCCGGGGACAGGCGAGACTCGGGTCTGCAGAGGGTGCTCTGGAGGCTGGAAGAGCTAATTCCCTGGATGACTAGCAGGAGGTGCCACAGGGTGAGTCATTGGCCCGTTACACACCCCCACTCCATACATCTGACTAGTTCTGCTGGCTGGTGTGTAGATGTTGAGATGAATCCAAGTTTCCATTCACTCTGTGTCCCTCCTTGGTCACTGTTTTGCAGGGGTGGAGCAGGCCCTCATTCTCCTGTCATGCTTCGAGCTACAGTGTCCTATGTGGTGCTGCAGGGAGAGGAGGCCACGTAGAATCAGGTAACAAACCTGTAATGAATAGTGTTCAGCGAGCTAGTCATCTAGTGAAGAGAATGTCATTGTATAAATTATCTGTCAACATTCCCCAAATATTATAATCAATGATAGTATTCATCATAGTAACTTTGGCACATATTCTCCCACCATTACTCATGCTGAGAAGTACTTTACTCTGCAAGCAGTTGCCACGGGTGAAAGTAACTTACAGAACTTACCGGTACTGCCGGAGTCCTGAGGGAAGCGTGGCCTCAACTGGAAGAGGCGGGGCCTCTTAAGATTTAAAGGCCCTGGGGCACTGGCTGTGGCTGGGAGCCCCAGAGCCTTTAAATCAACCCTGGGCTCCCAGCTGCAGACGTGGCTGGGAGTTCTCAGGGGCAAATTAAAGGGCCCAGGGCTCTGGCCGCCGCGGAGGTCCGGGCCCTTTAAATCCCCACCACAGCTCTGGCAGCTGGAGCTGCAGGTGGGATTTAAAGGGCTCTGGGTCCCTGCAGCCGCGGGAGCTCCGGGCCTTTTGAATCCCCGCCTAAGCCCAGCTGCCGGGCTGGCTCTGGGATTTAAAGGGCCCAGAGCTCCCGCGGCTGCGGGGAGCCCCGAGCCTTGCCGGGCTGGGGCTGGGAGTTAAAGGGCCCGGAGCTCCCACTGCTGCAGGGAGCCCTGAGCCCTTTAAATCCTGGCCCCAGCCCAGCTGCCGGATCTGCGGGCGGGATTCAAAGGGCTCTAGGCTCCCCGCTGTGGCAGGAGCTCCGGGCCCTTTAAATCACAGCCCCAGCCCGGCCACCGGAGCTGCGGGCGGGATTCAAAGGACTCTGCGGGGAGCCCAGAGCCCTTTAAATCCCTGCCGCAGAAGTCGGTGCGGTCCGGCACGGCGTACTGGCTCTTGCTGGTACGCCGTACCGGACCGTACCGGCTTACTTTCACCTCTGGCAGTTGCATCAGTTTCACCGGTACTATTCTATAGTAAGATGCTCTTGAAGAAAAGCACTACTCCCGGCGAGGAAGGGTGGGAGACTCTGGCCCTTTGTGAATATTTCCAAGGACTTGACTTCTCTAAATTGACAATTGACTAGGGTCACGATGGATCTTTCTGAAGGGTATAAGAATTGGTTATGCTGCCTCTAAACTAACTCCTCTTTTGTTCAACATTCGCTCCCATGAGTATTCTTTGATGTCAGAGAGTAGTGGTACAGAACAAGTGGATTCACATTAGGCTAATGCCCTCTTCAAACTGCTGTTCCTTTAATGCCCAAATAACAAAAAGTGGGGCAGATTGAAAGACAAGTTTATTCTTGGGGCAAACACAACAACAGTCTAAGTGAATAGCAACAAGAGGAATATACACATGTTACAGAAGCAAGTACAATCCAGGAAAACTGCTTCAAAATACTTTTTAACAAAAAACAGTGGATCACTGGTCCTTATTTAGGCTTGCTCTATGAATTTATTACCAGGAGACTCACAATCCCTCAGTTTCCCACGGGGTAGCCTCTACAAGATATTCACCTACATAGGCAAATCCCCCAATGACTGTCCATTTCTTCTCTGATAAAAGGATTCCAGCCTTTTCAAAGGGTGTTCATGGAGTCCAAGTCTCTTTTTCAGCCCCCTTCCATTACCCAATGAGTTAGGCCCAGATCTTGCCCTCAGTGAAGCCAATGGTAAAACGCTGAGGGGGCAGGTTGGGATCGTTAGCGCATGCTTTCTCCTAAACTCAGTTAACTTCTCTCTGATCATCTGAAGTGAGCCTGATGCATTTGGCATAAGAAAACAAGACACCTGCATCTTGTTTCCTTCAGAGATGGTGTCAGGTCATCTTTCCAACTGATATGCACACATTTTTTGAATACTATGATTTGGTGCTTCTTGGTGGATACTATATGCCTATGGCTCTCTATCCCACTATTATGGCCTGGTACACACTGCTGTTTTACTGCTTGCAGTGATTCAGCCAGTTAAGCACAAGTCTATTTGCAGTTTATCATGTAAATAACAAACCACTCAGGTGAGCTCTGGCTTCCATACAAGAAGATCCAACTCTCATTTTCCACAGATGATGAAAGCAACAACCCGCAATATGCTTCATAGCTAAAGATAGTCAAAGGCTGTGGAGAGCCATTTAATGGAGGGGGAAGGGAGTAAATCTGAATGGTTCTGGGACCCCAAGAGCCATGTTTCAATGCAACTCACTCATATGTGGCCCAGGTGCATGGGCTGCATTTTCTGCCCACCAGAAATAGCAAGACCCAGGGGATGGCTGAGCCAAATCTGAGTGGCACTGTGACCCTGAGCTTAATAGTGGTCAGGCCAGGGCTTGCATGGCCACCACCTATATCTGTAGCATATGGCTTCAGGGATATCTCTTTCAACCTTAAGACACCTGTGTTCGGTACAAAAATATGTGTGCAGTTGTGCAATTATCACATTTGTGAATGCAGATAAGTTAGACAAGCATTTAACTAGCTATTTTTGCATGTGAATTCCAGTTTGAATGTGCGGTAATTGTGTATCCTGGGCTTCTTAGAGTTTGAAAATCCAATCTTCAATATGCACCATCAAGAAACTCTCACCCATTCAGTCAAGATTAGTATGAGCAGGTTTGATAGGGAGGACCAGCTGTCCTGCTTTTTTATGTTCCCTCCCTGGGGAAAGGAAAGCAGTGAGCTGGGTCACATATATATTACCTAAATTTTATATTATCCAATGGCATATAGAGAGATGAGCCTTAGCTGTGATTAGACAGCGACTTCACAGATTTTGTCTTTGGTAACATGGACGATGCCTCCTGAAATTCCTGGTTTACAAAGTAATAACAAATGGCGTCTATGCAGCAGTTAGTGTTTGCTATGATTGAGGCCATGTGCAAGAATACATTACCTTTGTATATTACTGAGCAGTTGGTGCTGGTGGAATCCACAATAAACCGAACAATGTGCCCAATATTAACAGGTAAAAAGCATATTATGAACACAGCCATGTTTACAGAAACAATGTAGATCGCTTTCTGGATTAGTTTTTCCTCATGTGGATTTGTTTTCTTCTTTCTCACAAGCTTCTTAATTATTTGAATTGAACAAAAGCTCAAGATGATTAATGGAATAAAAAATCCCCCAATAGTAAAGGCTAATGCCCCTTTGGATGGCTCCGTGGAAAACTTTTCAAAGCAAATTCCATGGTTTTCTTGCTCTTCCGATACTTCAGCTAAGCAAACAAAACTTATCACTAGTAGCCATAGAAATCCACTGGTGATAGCTGCCTTGAACGGGGACCTCAGAGTTATTGATTTTAGGGGGTACATTATTGCAATGTATCGATCAACAGCGGTGATGGTGATAATATAGATGCTTGCATACCGGTTTATAAAATATGTAGCTTCTAAAGCCAAGCACTTGTTATCTCGGGGCAGCTCATGGTTGTGGGAAAATGCTTTGAAGGGCAAAGTGAAGAGCAAACAACAGTCGGCAATCATTAAGTTGATCATGTACACTCTGGTTTCTGTCCATTTAGACAGTTTATAGCAAAACACCCAGAAAGCCAGAGCATTAAATAGGATTCCAAAAAGGAAAACTGGGATGTACACTATCAGCTGAATGAGATGAAAAGTTTCGGGCACTTTGATGCTGCTGTTGCTGCAGTTCATTTCTGGGTTTGTTCTGATGCACAGTTACTGGAAAAGAAGATTTTAAATTAGAGATGAAATACAGGAAAATCAGGTTTATTCATTTATTTCTACAGCACATTTATGGTGCTGGTGCTTCAGAGACTAAAACAAAGTTGAAGTTAGAGTTTACAATCTAAAAACTAGTCATTCTCCTAATGTATGAACTTAAATCTGAAATACTCGAGGAGGGATTGTGTGGAAGGTCTGTTTGCTGCTTCCCCCCCAGGCTCTCTCTCATAGTCATCTTCTTAATTAGCAAGTTCCTTGCTTATTTGGTAGAGGCACCGAGAGGTCCCACTCAGGGTCCTTTGCTGCTAAGCTCTCTACCTACATGGAATGATAATATAGGCTTTTTTGCCTTCTCTTTCATGCAGTGGGACTTGCCAGGATAATCTAATTTAGTCTCTGCCTCAGAAACAGCACAGCAATCTGCCAAATAACAAGCACTTAGAAGATTCTGGTGGGTCTGTCAGTTGATGGTACATGGAGCTGGACTCCTCCGTGTCACTGGGCACCCACTCCTGAAGAAATACTGCTCTACGGAGCAAAAAGCTCTGAGAGATTCTCAAAGCAGAGGTTTCCTAGGGAATAGAGTTCCCCCTACTGAATGAGCAGTGGCTCTACCCACAACTTCTATGGCTCTCCAGGGGCCAGAACGCTCCTGGGGGAGGACTATTTTAAATCCTCCGTTCCAAATACAGCCCTTAGGCAGCCATTAGAGCCACAGGACTAGGGAAGCCCAATCTGTCTTTGGTCCCAGAGAACCCCTTTCCAGGGGTGTTCCCAAAAAGGGGAGGGGGGGGGCATGCAAAACTTATCTAGAGCTTCATTTCCTGTAAGATGGGGGTGGGCCCTGGGGAGAGGAGATGTGTGATTCCCTACCCCAGTCCCACTTACAGCCCAGAAAAAAATAAGCACAGATCAGAATGAAAGGCAGACTAAGGAAAAACTGAACTGACACCCAAACCAGCCCACCAAATGAGTGAAAACCGAACAAGCACAGCAGCTAGTCTGAACGCTGCCTAGTCATTGTACAGGATCCAGAAAAGTTTCAGAGTGAGCAGGCTCAAGTCTGCTTTCAATCTGTTTCCCTCTAGCTATTTCCTGATATCACTGAGGACAGTGAAAGTCATTATAACACAGAGCTAGTGAAATGGGGAAGATAACCCCAAAACAATGATAAAGAATTAAAAGTTACCTCTTCGTTTGCCACCCACTAAATGATTAACAAATCGCAAGAGATGCTTCAAGGCTTCGGGACTTACTTGAGTCAGATGTAAGGTCTAAGGTCTGTGCCACAGCACACAAAACACAGACAGTAATGTGGCAACTACTCTGTACGGCTGATGTGAACAAAAACAGCCCAACACTACTCCATTAGTAACACTTCCCTCTTCCTCTTTCATGAGTTCTCTGTGCATGTTATACATTCACCGTCCTGCCCAGATATGGTGAGTCTGTTACTGCCCTCTATTGTGTACCCAGCATTACACTTTCCAGCTCTAATTATACTTGAACGCAGAGCTGAAATGTTCTGTTCAGTAATTAAACAAAAGCAGTTTTTATAGTTAAATTTGATGCCCTTAACTTATTTTGTAACTTTTTCCCTTAAAGAAAATATAAAAATTGTATAGTTCCAAGTTGTTGCTGCTAATGGCTCTTCTGTGATTAGGGTACGCAACTGTGCCTGGCCCATTCACAGGCTATATAACTTGCAAGGGTACTTTTATGTCCATGCCATCTACAAACCCATGAAAGAGCAAGGCACAGTCTGGTGCCGTTTTACATCTGTACATAGCAGAGTTGTTGTTTTTTTTTAAAAAAAGCCAGTTATTTTTCCTGGAACATTTTGAAAATATTTTGTTTTATTGACTTTTGAAAAAAGTGATTTTTTTTCCTTCCAATTTTCAAATACTGCTTTTGGTTAAAAAAATGCAAGTTTTAGTAAAAAATTTTCACTTTTTGTAAAGAAAAAACAAAATGCTAACTTTTTTTTTTCTATGTTGAAAAGATTTTTGATTTTTCAGGTTCTGATTTTTCATTTAAAAAAACCCCAACATCCTGAAAAGTGTCAACTGTATTAAAAATTTCTTGTTTGGGTCAAACAATCCTTTTTCAGTTGGGAAAAAAATGGATGAAAAAAAAAAGAGGCTGTCCAGTGCTAGTGTTTAACTGCATAATAATACTACAGTAGACCTTCAGAGTTATGAACACCAGAGTAGCAGCCGTGTTAGTCTGTATCCTCAAAAAGAAGAACAAGAGTACTTGTGGCACCTTAGAGACTAACAAATTTATTAGAGCATAAGCATTCGTGGACTACAGCCCACTTCTTCATATGCATCCGAAGAAGTGGGCTGTAGTCCACGAAAGCTTATGCTCTAATAAATTTGTTAGTCTCTAAGGTGCCACAAGTACTCCTGTTCTTCTTTTTGCGGATACAGACTAACACGGCTGTTACTCTGAAACTTGATATCCATTGAAAAACTCCCATTGACTTAAATGGTTTTAAGACCATAATTTAGTGTTAGCAGGATTGGGTGCTTAGGGCTTCCTTGCAGTTTTTCCGGTTTCAGCTTCTCTGCTGCCCACGCCCCCAGCAATGGCATGTTTTTGCCATCAGATGGCTTCATTATAAATCCAAGCGCTGTTTATTTTTGCAAAGATGTTACAGCCAACTGTGGCACAGGTTTACTGGAGATTGGCTTCCCCTTGCTGTCCAGGTACTTGTGGCAAAGAGTTGCAGCAGATGTTTGCAGCAGCATCCCTTGTACAAATTAGTGTGACTGCTTGCCAGACATTGAGATATTCTTAGCTAGAATGTCTCTGAAGGATCATGGAGAGGGCGTGTGGAGAGCTATTATGATCATGAACACAAGCCACTGGACAGCTGTATAAAATGTAATTGCTGAAGATCTGACTTGATCTAACACACAGCTACCTTCAGCTTGGACAAGGGGCCTGTCTCTGAATGAAACTGTCATAACAGCTGAGAAGCAATAACACTGTCTGACTGCATTCCCAGCATGGGAATCATGGAAGCAACATTCCTTTTTGATAATCATGTGAAACAACTGTAAGAATCCTCTCCCATTTCTGCATACTCTGTAAGGTGTGCAGGGGTTCGGAGAGATCTTCTGTGGCCTCATTCATTAACTCAGTCTCATCCAGGGGACTGGACTTGATGACCTCTCGAGGTCCCTTCCAGTCCTAGAATCTGTGAATCTATGAATCCTCTTCACAATTCAGACACTTGAGTATCCAGATGTATAGGGATGGAGCTTCACAGAAACTCATTCAGTGGCATGGTTTCTATGTCCTCCAATCCTGATACTATCCGACTACCAACACTTAATTATGAGCTGGTTATTAACACCCTCACTCACCCTGAGTAGAGCCTTGTAGCTTAGTATTGCTGGGCATGAGTAAACTTGCGTACAGGGTCGGCTCCAAGCACCAGCCGAGCAAGCAGGGGCTTGGGGCGGCGAACAGAGCGGGGCAGCACGTCCGGCTCTTCAGCGGGAATTCGGCTGCGGATCCCACACTCTCTCTCGGAGCAAAGGACCAGCTGCTGAATTGCCGCCGAAGACTGAAGCGGTGGCGGTAGAGCTGCTGCCGAAGTGCCGCCGCTGGCCCTGCTTGCGTACAGCTTGATTTGAGTGCAAGATTGAACTGTAAACAAGGATGTGGCAGTCTGTGTGCTGGAGCAGATGGTTTTGGGCTAGCTGAGCTAAATAGGAACACCCTGAACTGATAAGCTTGAAATGTGGTTAAAGTGAGAAGTAAGCAATTGAACCTTACATGATCTGCAAAGGGATTGGTCCTTACATGATCCATACGATGTCCAAACCAATTAATTCAAGAAGTATATATGTTAGTAGGTAGGAAAAAATGTATATACACTGTGTAGGGCATAACGTGATTTGGAATTATGGTCTCACCCTCTACCTAAAGCCCTGTATCTGGCCAGGGCCAGTGTGGGCGTAGAGCTGTTACATGCCTGATAAAGTAACCTGAGTGATGAGCTGCTGTCAAACTGAGGTTTTTGGAGCCCCAGGTAAGTGGATGAAGTGTTCTCCCTGAACTGGCTGAGGTGCTCTGGATAAGTTAAGTGAAGAAGGTCTCAGAGGGAATCCCAACATATCTCACCTTACAAGTAGTTTCATTTCAATATGATCATCACTGAAGGGATCATTCAATGTGGCCAATGGAAGGACAACAGATGCTGGTGCTATATTACAGTTTTTCATATAAAACAACATGTAATTCTCACAAATGCAGTCCATGTACCCTCATTAAGCTCTTTAATTCATGCTAGTTTCTTGCACATCTTTTAATTGCAATAAAGAAGCCGCACAAACATCATATCACAGTGTCTCAGATCAATTCTCATACTCCTAATATATGACTAGAGTTTAGCAACTGACTATATTGACTCTTGATTTGCAATCACACATTTGTTTAAAGGTATATTTTCAGGGCAGACCTAATTTCCTCTCGCCTTTTGTGCATGCAAGAATATTACACCCCCCACCCAATTTCTGTAGCATGCAGTACAAACTATGCAAAATATTTCTCACCAATGGCAGAAATTTTAAAAGATATCACTAATTTTCAGTTCACAAAACAGTAACATTTAAAAATTGTTTTCATTTCTAACTTGAATTGTGGAAAGATTGTTTTTTTGCATCTTAAACTGTTGTTTCTCATGTGATTACCCATGAAGCAACACTTGATAGTTTCACACAGCTCTATGCGTGGTAAGCTTGGTTACTACTAACAATGTTAGTTGCAAATAATATATTACAGCTACTTTAGACTAGCATTCAGGACTGGCCTTACCATGAGGTGAACTGAGGCGGCCGCCTCAGGTGCCAGACTTTGGGAGCAGGAGGGCGCCACTAGGACCCAGAGTGTAGAAAATTGTCGTCTGCTGGTGCATATGTATTCTCTCTGCTCTAGATGCACGGAGATGGTCGAGTGCTGTGCTGGAGGAAGGAGGGCACAAGAGACATAACAGGCAGGCAGGAGAAAAGGTGAGAGGGAATAACAGAAAGTAGCAGGAGCTGCAGCGAGAGAGAGGAGGAGGAGCCTCTTATGTACCTCTCTAGCACCCCCAGGAGCCTGGACTGATTAACACCAGCTTCTCAGGGAGCTTCCTGTTTCCTGCTGCTTCCCTGAACCTACTTGAGGAGAACAGGCAGTCAACTGAAGTAGTAGGAGCTAGTAGCAGCCCAATGCTCAACTGAAGTAGTAGGAGCTAGTTAGGCCCTTAAGATGCTGACATATTCCCTCACTCAGGCCCTGCTACCAGCCTGCTTATTTGTCCCCTTCAATTGAGTGTTGAGAGCCACTATAGCTGGCACAGAACAGCAGTCATGAGTGAAAGAAGAAAACGCCCCTCTGGGGCAGCATTCAGAAAAAGCAAGAAAGCAAAGGAAGCTTTTCTATCTAAGCAGGAAGGAGCTCTCCTGAGATACATAGACACAAATGTTCACGGTGAGCCTCTCGGCCCCAGTGAGGATGTGAGTGGTGAGGAGATGCCTGATATTACAGTTAGTCAGAGTGCAAGTGACCTGGCAGCTATTGCAGCACCCATATCTCCATTTCAAATGGATGTAACCATGCATATTCCTGAAGAAAAGTGTAGATCAGAGAAGAGTGTGGTGGAGGCGCAAGAAACAGCTGCTGCTGAGTTTAGTTCCTTAAGTCTAGATGATCCAGGACTGTGGACCCACTTGAGCAGTAGCCTGAGGGACTTTCTTGTACTGCATAGGCCACAGCAAGTGAAAAACTTCATGTTCCCCAAAGACAATGAAAATAGAAGTTTCCATCCAACACATTACTGGCATGAAATCCCCAATGGTGACAAAGTAGAGAGGCTTAAAGGTTAAAGGACACCATAGCTGATCAGCATCAAGAGAAGATTGCATCAGAATCTCTTTACTGTTCTGAAAAGGCTCATTGCCATTGTGAGAATGCTTGCTACCCAAAACCTAGCACTCCGTGGCACTTCAGATTACCTGTATGTGCCAAACAATGGAAACTTCCTTCAAATTGTGAAGCTGAGTTTGATGCTGTACTCCGGGAGCATCTAAGAAGAGTCACCATCCAGGAAATGTACACACACCACTACCTTGGAAAAACAATTCAAAATGAGATCGTACAGTTACTGGCAACAAAAGTCAAACAGAAGATTGTAGCAGATCTGAAGTCAGCAAGATATTACTCTGTTATTCTGGACTGCACACTTGACATCAGCCATAGGGAACAAATGACTTTAATGGTGCATTTTGTAACAACAACAGAACCTAGTGAAAATGTTCCTGCAATGGTGACTGTCAGAGAGCATTTTCTAGAATTTATTGACATTGATGATACTACAGAAGCTGGTATGACAAATGTGTTTCTTGAAAAGCTGGAAGATACGGGAATTGCGATAGCTGACATGAGAGATCAGGGCTATGATAATGGTGCCAACATGAGAGGAAACAACAGAGGAGTGCAGACACGGATCTGAGAGTTAAACCCTCGAGCTTTTTTTGTCCCGTGCAGTTCTCATTCATTGAACTTGGTGGTCAGTGATACAGCATCAGCTTCCAGTGAGGCTGCTGAATTTTTTAAAGTAATTCAAAGCATCTATGTATTTTTCACTGGATCAACTCATCAATCGCAAATTTTGAAGCAACATCTGGGAACATCCTCTCTGACACTGCAACCACTGAGTGCCACATGATGGGACAGTTGAGTGGAGGCGATAAAGCCTATCAAACACTTCATTGGGAAGATAGATGATGCCATAGTTGCCATTATGGAGGATAATGCTATGACAGGAACTGTTCATGGGAAAACTGTGGCAGAGGGAAATGGAATCACCAGAAACATACATAACTTCAAATTTCTGTATGGCTTAGTGTTGTGGCATGACATATTGTTTGAAAAAAATGTTGTAAGCAAGAGACTCCAAGGTGTTGCCCTTGATATATCTGGAGCAATGGAACAACTGGACAAAGCCAAGTCATACCTACAGTCTTGCCGGTCAGATGAGGGATTTCAAAACATTCTGAAGAGTGCACAGAAGTTGGCAGAGGAACTTCACACTGAAGCTATTTTCCCACCCATGCAAGAATACAAGAGTCACCAAAGAAGAAGACATTTTGATTACGAGGCACGGGATAATCCCATGAGACCCCAAACAACAATTCAAAGTTGAATTCTTTAACCAGGTGCTAGATTGTGCAATACAGTCAGTTGAAGAACATTTCATGCAGCTCAAGGAACACAGCAGTATATTTGGGATGTTGTATGATATTCCAAAACTCCTCACTATACCTGAAGAAGACCTACACCAGCAGTGCAGGGCACTAGAGACAGTGTTGACACATGATGACATGCGCGATAGTGATGCGAGTGATTTAGGTGATGAACTGAAAGCCCTTTCAAGATAAATTTCAGCAGGATCAACTCCAAAGGCTGTGCTGGAACATACGTGCACAAATAAGATGACCACTCTCTTTCCAAATGCTTTTGTTGCTCTGCGCATACTTCTAACACTTCCTGTAACAGTTGCCAGAGGAGAACGCAGCCTCTCCAAGCTGAAGTTAATAAAAACACATCTACGCTCCACAATGACACAGGAGAGACTGGTTGCCCTTGCAACCATCTCAATAGAGCATGAGCTGGCCTAGACTGTGCACCTTCAGGAAGCAGTTCAAATCTTTGAACCAAGAAGGCACAAAGCACCACTTTGATTATTCAACCAGATAAAAATACCAATGTTTACTATGCAGACAAGAAAAGTTACATTTGCTGTTCAGGCGTTTAAAAGTTAAGTGTTACTTACAAATTTTGAACAAGGCATTTTAAGTTGTTAGTTCTCCTTTATTGGGGTTGGTAGCAGAGCAGTACCATGAGAGGAGTAGAACAGGAAGAAAGCAGAATTGAGACCTTTCAAAGTTTTGGCCCAAGTGAGGGGACATGGGGGTGTCATTTGAGCTCCCCGCCTCAGGTGCCAAAATGTTGTGGGCCGCCCCTGCTAGCATTTAGTGCATGTATAATAGGATGTCTTGGCCTTGAGCTTTCCTTGCCTTCAAAAATGTGTAACATAAATTAAGTGTCCTGAAATCCTGTGGTTACGAAGTAATAACAAATGGCATCCAAGCAGCAGTTAATGTTTGCTCTGAATGAGGTCAGATGCATAAAAGTTGTAACATTTTCTATTACAGAGCAGCTGGCACTGATGGAGTCCATTACAACCCAAACAAAATGATCTTTATTAACAGGAAGTAAACATACTCTAAACTTGATCATGTTTGCCGAAAAAATGCAGGCAGCTTTCTGGATTAACTTTTTCTCACACACGAGGATCTGGTTTTTTTTCTCTTTTTTTCAAAAGTGTCTTAATGATCTGTATAGAACAAAAGCTTTTTTTTTTTTTTTTTTTTTACCACATCTCTATGCAGGGTCAGCAACTTTTATAGCCTTCTTCCAAAAGGACCATCCTATTAATATAACTCTTGGGGCTCCACTGGCTACTTCCATACCTGCATAACCTAGTCCCCCTTAACTTATATGCAACAAAACCTCAAGCTGATTAATGGTGTAAAAAAATCCCCAAACACTAAAGACCAAAGACTTTTTTTTTAAAGGGATTTTTTAAATGCTTTTGAAAGCAGAAGTCATCTTCAGCTGGCAGTCGCAATACTTACTTAAGTAGCATTTGTTCTTAATATCCAAAGAAGTTCTCAGACAAAAGCCGACATAAAGAGGGACCGCAAACATTTTGTTTTCAGGGGGTATTTGATTGGAATGTATCTATCAACTGCTACAAGGTTGATAATGCAGATGTTCCTGGACCTATTTGTATAATACATGGATTCTAAGATTGTATTGTGCTTCTTTTCCTCTCTTTGAAAAAAGATTTCGAGGGGCAAGTGAAGAGCAGAGAGCAGACTGCCATGACTAAGTTTCTCGTGTACACTTTGAATTCTGGCCATTTCTTCTGTTTACAGCATAATACCCATAAAGCCAGGGCACTAAATATGATGCCAAAAAGGAAAAGTGGGATGTAAACTATCAGTTGAATAAGCTGAACCATTTCATACATTTTCATGCTGTTGCCGCTGCAGTTGTGTGTGCCATCATTACACGCCATTATTGTAAAAGAAGGTTTTAAAGACATGAAATAGAACAAGACACTGTTACCCGGGGTGCCTGGGGCAGCCCTCACTGAAAATGCTGAGGTCAGGGCAGTCCAATGCAAAAAGGAGAGCAGATTCTCCCAAAATGTGGTCAACACTGAAGGTAGACTCCTCAACCAGTCATAAACTGCTCCTGGTCCTCCACACTGGTTATCAAGAAGCTAAAAAAGAAATCACGCAGACCTCTTTATTGCATTCCAGTTCTCTGGCTCCCACTCAGCACATAGGTCCAGTATGATGAGAAGTTCTTTAAAAACTCTGCTCACTATACAAAATGATCTTCTGACCCCAAAGGTTCAGCCACGTTACCAGGTCAATATTAGTTTGGCTCTTACCCAGAATACCACACTGCCAGCCAATCCTTTAGTGCCTAAAACTAAAGGTTTTATTATAAAGAAAAAAGAACGAGAAGAGAGTTGTTAAATGATAAAGCAATGAAATACATACAGAGACTTCAAAGTCCATACATCAGGTTCTTAGCAGTATTGGTGAGTTTGCTGGCTTGAAAATCCCTCTGGAACACATCCAAAGCTTGGCTGGGTCAATCAGTCCTTTGTTCAGAGCTTCATTTTGTAGAAAAACCACTCCAGAGGTAAGAAGCAGGAATGAAGACAAAATGGCGATGATGCAGCTGCCTTTTATATTCCTTTTGCCATGTGGCTTGTATGTCCTGTGTCCCTGCTGCCTCAGCATATGGCATGGAAACGGCTTAGAGTTCTCTGTCCACAGGCATACCACATGCCTTGCTGACTCATAAGGTATATCCCCTTGTTCCTTTCAATGAGTTCATCGTACAGTTGATAACCCTTGATGGGCCATTGAACAGGCTAGGCACTGCTGATACCAATCTGTCTGTACAAGCACAAGTTTTGAAATACAGATATACCATACATATCTATAATTCAGAATACAAAGGTGATACAAACATATAAACACCATACTTGGCAAATTATAACATTTTCGTAGCTGCCTTACATGGCATATCTGGTCGGATTCCTTGCAAATTTAGAATATTGGTATCAACAATACCATAAAGTCTCTCCAATATGCCATACTGCATCACAGACACTACTGTTTTTTTTTTTTGTGACCTGAAGAAGAGCGCTGTGTAAGCTTGAAAGCGTCTCTCTCTCTCATCAACAGATGTTGGCCCAACCTCACCCACCTTATCTGGAATCAACAACACTGCATGGAATATCTAAAAGTGGCAGTTTCTCTTCAGTGGGCTTCCTCTCTCTGTACATGTAATGTAAATCAGTGATTGGTTCAGCTTGTGTTTAATGTTGGCAAGACTCCATTCAGCATGTGTTGATTTTCCAGTGCTGACATTCAATCTACTTTATGTTTTAGATTTACTGTAGACAAAAGTATGGGATATTTTACATTTTTATGTTTTCCATTGTCCCTTATATTTTAAATCTAAAATATTATCCTATTATTTATTAGAATTATAGTAGTACCTAGAGGCTACAACTGAGAGCAGTGCGTCATTGTGTTTTAAGCAAGGTACAAACACAGTCCCTGCCCATAAGAGCTGAGAATTTACTTCTCTTCCATTTCACCTTTAAATCATTCCAGTCTTGCTTCTAGACACCAGATGCCAACTGTTAGCAGAAAACCACTTCTCTTCTCTCAGTGGTTACCTGTGTCATTCTCAAGGGTCTATTGCAGCACTCCTGGAATGGGGTAACCATGTCCCTGACACTTCTGCTGGCCTTAAAGGGCCAATATAGCCCCATTTGAGGGAACCTTAATACACTAAATGTGAAAATGAATAATGCAATACATGCCATGGCCTCTGCTTATATGTCAATACATTCTATTATTTTAGACCATCCCCTCATTTTTGATATGCCTGATATTTTTTGCATTGACCACATGGACCTATGTTGTAGAAATTGTGAGAGGGGAAGAGGGAAGCTTGTTTAGCAGGCTAGTGCTTTTCTTTAAACTCAGGGGTGGACAATCATATAAGGGTCCAATGGTTCAAATGAACTAGAGTGCTATTGTAACAACTGGACCTACACATTTACCCTAATTGTAAGCTCACTGTAAGAGGTGAGTGAAAGTTCATAGAATGTCACAATAAATAACTTGTAACATATGTTGATGGCAAAAGGCGTGAAAGGGAGACAGATTAATTATTCCAAACAAAAAGACATACTGATCTAATTCAAGGACAGGGTTTAAAATTATGTCCTGGGCTCAGGGGGGTGTGGGGGAGCACAAAAATTAAAGAACCAAACTTGAGCTGTTGGAAACTAGGCCTAATTAGAGAAAAAATAACAAGGGGTGGGCTATTCCACTCATCATTCAATTCAACTTTATTAGATTCCACATATGGCTTGTATGAATACAGACAGCAAAGATATACAATCCACCAGAACAGCAACTTCCAAATGATACTTAAAATACTAATCAGAACTTAGTAAAAACTTTCTTCTTCAGCAAGATTCTAAACAACCAAAAATTGTCACTGATTTAATTAATACTGGAGATTGAGAGACTATTAAAAACGTTCACTTTTGAAATGGTGATAAAGCTGCTTTTTTTTTTTTAAACAACGCCAGGGTGCTCTCAGAAGCTGGAAAATTCTACAATCCAGAAGACAGTGAGGAAGATTCTCCAGTGCTTCAGATGTACATGGGCAAAAAGGAATATGTGAAGAGACTCTTCCACATCTGCCATTTGAGTACAGCAGTTTCCATAGTTTAGAATCTTAGCTGAGTAAATGAGGGTTTGCAAACTCAGGCAAGGAGGCTTCAAACCCATGAGCTGTCTTCAAAGTAGAAAACCAGAAGGGAAACTTAGAATCATGACTCATAGCCAGCTCTTCTTCTTGGATAATGTCTGTCACTCTTTTTTGAGCAGTTGATTAAGACACTGACAATAGGTGAGTAATAGAAAAACCCAATGGGGGCTATAATAAATTGAAGGGTATTTTGCCATGGAAATAAGGAATACAGGTTGTTCCTCCACCTCCTGAACATCGGGCACATCTTATCATTTCTGTTAGGCAACCTTAAATGAGAAGACTTTAGGGGGAAAACTTAGCAGGAGAAGAAGCTGACAGCCAACCAGCACTGGAGTGAGTTTCACCATTATAGTTGCCATCCTCACCATCTCCTTGGACCCCAGGAGCCAGCATGAGACCATTGTGCTGCCTTCAACCTAACTCTGAGGACTGTTCTAACCAAACAGACCAGATGACACCCCATCCTCACCGGCTCTGGCTAAATCCCAAACAGCTGGAATGTGAGACTCTTGTCACCGCCCTGTCCCCCCATGCTCTTTTCCTTCCTTACCTCATTTCGCCTCTCTCTCTCTCTCTCTCTCTCTCTCTCCTGCTCTCCTTTTTCCATCTGTCTAACAAGAGTCTGGCTTAGGTGTCCAAAACTGTATGTCTTGCAACAGTGCTGTACACCTGTTCCCAGAGAGGCAGCTAGAAGCAATGCCCAGAACAGCCCCATGCTGGCACAAGTTTGCCAGGTCTCAGAGTGGCTGATCAGACCATGTGATGCCTGAATTTTTCCAGCAGTGAAGGTGCAAGTGTGAGTCAATGCCAGAGACTGGATTTTCTACCTTTTCGTTCGTGTGTGTGTGTGTGTGTGTGTGTGTGGTTTTGTCTTCTAGGAAACAGTTTTGGACTTTAACAACAGCAATAGCTCCAGCTCCAGGCATCTGCTTCTTGTTCGCCCAGAAGGGCAGTTAATGCTGTACCATCTTAAAGACTGTCAGACATTGCTCTCCAGATAACCAGGGTGGGGAAGTGCTAAAAATGAAACCCTTACTCCTGTACTTTACATTTCAAATGCTTTAACTGATTTCCCTTTTTCTGTATCTTCTAACAAAAGGTGAAAAAAATTAATGGTGTGTTTGCCCTAGTACTAAGCAGGCTGAGGTATACCAACCCTTGGCCTTTTTTACAACTGTACAATGCTGGACAATTACAGGTTCCTGTCTGGTAACAGCTTTGCCTCGCTGGGCCCACTGAAATTAATACAACAGGCCCAATGGTAGGGTCCCTTACAGTTTGTGGGGAGGAGCCAGAGCAGCTGCATGGAATGTGGGAGCTGGCTGGCTGAGGAGGACTGGCACCTAAGCTGACCAGCAAACTAGTCAGCGCAGGAGAGACAAAGCAGCCCCCTCAGCCTAGCTAGCAGGCTGAAGAATTCCCTCCTTGCCCACATGCAGTAAGGCACTGCCCAGGGTCTCTCCAGTCTTCCCCTCCTCCCTGCCCAAAACTAGGACTGGCTGACAGGCCCAAACAGTCTGGGTGCAATCTGTGAGCAGGGCACTAAATGTGATCAGAATGCCCTTGAGCCTAGCAGATCGTACAGGTGTACTGATACATGGGTCAGGGCTATGGTCAGTGGGGGTGTGTGTGTGTGTGTGTGCTCACACAGTACTCTTTACTTATGGAATCACCCATTCCTTATGTATGCATTCACCTATTGCAGTGGTCACCAACCAGTCGATCGCAATCGACTGTTCAATCCTAGAGGATCTCCCAGTCAATCACGATCTCTGACGGCACAATGGGGCTGTCCAAGCCCCATGCCGCTCCCAGAAGCAGCCAACGCGCCTTCAGCCCTGGGGACAGGGGGGCAGGGGTCTCCCTCTGTGCACTGCTCCTGCCTGCAAGCACTGCTCCCATAGCTCCCATTGGCCGGGAAAAGGGAGCTGTGGCTAATGGGAGCTGCGGGGGGGGGGGGGGGGGGGGGGGGGGGGCGGTGCTTGCAGAGAGGGGCAGTACGTGGAGCCATGCCCGCCCCCTCCTATTGGGCCACAGGGGCACGTTGACTCCTTTCAGGAGTGGCGTGGGGCCAGGGTAAGCAGGGAGCCTGCCTTAGCCTTGCTGCGCCACCAACCGGGAGCCGCCAGAGGTAAGTGCTGCCCGGTGGGAGGCCGCACCCCAAACCCTAGCCCTGAGCCCCCCTCCTGCACCCCACCCCTCTGCCCCAGCCCTGATCCACCTCCCAGAGCCAGCACCCAGCACCCCAACCCCCTACCCCAGCTCTGACCCCCCCTCCCAGAGCCAGCACCCTGTACCCCCTCCTGCACCCCAACACTCTGCTGCAGCCCGGTGCCCCCTCCTGCACCCAAAGTCCCTCCCAGAGCCCACACCTTGCACCCCCTCCTGCACCCCAACACCCCCTCCTGCACCCAAACTTCCTCCCAGAACTTGCACCCCTCACCCTATCCTGCACCCCAGCCCCTGCCACAGGCTCAGCCCAGAGCCCCCTCCCACACTGTGAACCCCTCGGCCCAAGCCCAGAGCCCCACCCCCTTCCAAACCCCAACACCCTGCCCCAGCCTGGTGAAAGATGCTGGGGGAGAGCGAGTGACGGGGGGGGGGGGATGGAGTGAGTGGGGCGGGGCTTTGGGGCGGGAGCGGGGCCTCTGGGAAGGGGCAGGGTATATCCTGGGTTGCCCTTAAATTCAAAAAGTGATCTTGAGCATAAAAAGGTTGGAGACCACTGACCTATTATATCTTTTTGGCATTAAATTTTGATAATGAACGTATGAACTGACATTGTTTCCCTTGCTTTATTTTTTCCACCTTTTGCCATTTTGGGTTCCTTCTCTCCTGTCCTTTTCTTTCCAGAATGTGGCTGTATCTTTCTCCCACTTCTTTCAGTGTCAGTTTTCCATCTCATTTTTACCCATCTACCCTTTATTCCCCCCCCAAACCCCCGTTTCCTGCCCCTTCTTCTGTTCTCTCATCCTCACTGGCCTCTTCCCTAGCCTGAGTCTCAGGAATCTTCTGTGGAAAGGGAAAAGCAGATGCTGAAAAATGATTGATTGCAGAGGGGAAGCATAGGAAGTGGGAAAAAGAGCAGCTGAGGCGAGACAAACAGATGCAAAATTCCTCGCTTTCTATCCCTACTGCAGTCCCGGGCCACACTGGAGCCCTAGATTTGTAACCAGCTGCTATTGCTGGTTTTCCTTGGTATCGCACAAACTAGTTTTTAATTTTCAGTCATTTTTTGTTCTTTGCAGGTCACCTTTGAAAACCAGAATGTTTGATATTATGAACCAGGCTCTGTGAAAAATGAAAGGTTCCCATGGTAAAGAGTGGTCTGCTGTAAAGCATTGAGCGGAGAATACCATTTAGCCACACAAAGTGCTGAAAAGCAGAATGTCAGGGGCTTTTAGTGATGAAGGTATAAATGTACACAGAGACAGGCAACACAACTGGGAATCGTGGCCCTAAATCTTTGCTGGTAATATTGCAGTGCTAGAATTATTTTTCTGTCAGTGTGAAAGGGAAATGACCAATAAACAGCGCAGGAAATAAGCATGTAAAAATAGCCTGATTTTCAAAGGTGCTGAGCACCTAGAACGCGCAGTGAAATTCAGCCCTAAAACTACACCAAAGAACTAGATTCACTCTCCTGTAAGGAGGTGCAAATTCTACCTGTTTATGTTACCATGGCCTGCTCCACAGAGGGATGAAGCACCCAAGGGACAGTGGAGGGCAAAGGTAACATTACACCAGGTGAGATCAGCTTTTGTCTGTGTCAAGGATCCTTAGTGAAACAGGCAATGACTCAGCAACCTCTTCCTCCCCTCCCCCCGTCTCCCTCCCCCGCACTGTAACTTTGCTTCCATCCTGGCCAGTGTGCTTGGTTTTTGGTGCAACACTGGCTGGGTGTGGGCCCTTAAACAAAATTGAAGTTACAGGTACCTTGGGCTATCATAACCCATCTCCTGGGGCCCTGTGGAAGGGTGTTCAGATCCAACCCATAGTCAGTGAAAACCAGTGCAGTCTAAGGTGTATAAAAACATGCAACAAACCCAGAAGGTGCTTTTTATATATTGCATCAATCACACAAACTGCCTCAAATTAATTGTCCCATGCCCCCTTCGTGCCCTCAAAAGAAAGGAAACAATCTGCACTGTAGCACTGTATTCAACAGGTGAAAATAAAACAAGACTCAAGATAAAAAATGAAAAAGTTACTTGCAGTGAACAAAACTACTGCAAGAAAAGCCTCCACACAACAATAAAGGGGCCTTCTTGTTCCAACAGATATTGCCCAGTGTTCTGTGCACAGAATCAATTGCCAATTACTCTGACGTTAAAAAAGAAAAAGAAAAAACCCACACACTCACTAACCTTCCAACATTTTTGCTATGTGTTAAACTTACTTCCTGCCCAATGGCAGCACTGTCTCTGAAGCTCTCACCTGACTCCATTGCACTAACTCCCATTATATTTTTGGCCCAAACTTTTCAATAGGATGGAGCGGATACTTGCTGTGAATCATCAAGCAAGAGAAAAGTTTACAAAGGCTGACCTGCATCACTCAACTGTTTTGTTGATTTTGCAAACATATATAAAGCTTAAATTTACAGTTTGCCTATGCATAGATGGCTAGTGTGTGCTTTTAGCCCTGATTAAGTGATAGCATGTAAACAGCACCTCTGAAGGAGAGCCCCCCTAGAGACATTGTGACTCAGACACACCCTGCACAATGGGCAATAAGGATACTGTGTGGCTTAAGTGACAATGCCTCTCCTGTGTTTCCCTCTTCCTCCTAGAGCAGGGGGTGGGCAAACTTTTTGGCCTGAGGGCCACATCTGGGTATAGAAATTGTATGGAGGGCCATGAATGCTTACAAAATTGGGGTAGGGGTGTAGGAGGGGGTGAGGGAGATGGCTGGAGGGTGCAGGCTCTGGGGCGGGGCCAAAAATGAGGAATTCAGAGTGCAGGAGGGAACTCCGGGCTGGGGCGGGCAGGGTGGAGTGCAGGGGGGTGGGAGGGGAGAGGGCTCCGGCTGGGGGTGCGGGTTCTGGGGTGGGGCTGGGGATGAGGAGTTCAGGGTGTAGGCGGGTGGTCCAGGCTGGGGCCGAGGGGTTTGGAGGGCAGGAGGGGGAATCAGGGCTGGGGCAGGGGGTTGGGGCACAAAGGGAGTCTCAGGGGTGCAGGCTCCGGATGGCGCTTACCTCAAGTAGCTCCCAGAAGCAGTGGCATGTCCCCCCTCTGGTTTTTACGCGGAGGCGCGGCCAGGCAGCTCTGCTGCACACTGCCCCGTCCGCAGGCACTGCTCCTGCAGCTCCCATTGGCTGCGGTTCCCGGCCAATGGGAGCTGCAGGGGTGGTGCTTGGAGCAGGGGCAGCATGCAGAGTTGAGCTCCCTGGCTGCCCCTATGTGTAGGAGCCGGAGTGGGAGCCATGACACTGCTTCTCAGAGCCGCGCAGAGCAGCTCCCTGACCTTGCTCCCAGCTGTAGCGCCAGAGTGGGGCAAGCCCCAGACCCCACTCCCCAGCAGGAGCTCGAGGGCTGGATTAAAATGGCTGACGGGCTGGATCCAGCCCCGCGGGCCATAGTTTGCCCACCCAGTCCTACATTGTTTCTTTCCAGTTTGAGGAATGCACTAACCATTGGCCACTAATCAATGAAAAGGCAGTGAGGCAGATAGCCTTTTGCACTGGGTTGAAAACGTGACCCTCACTGATAATTACCTGCTGCAAGTGACTAAATACCATCAGTTAGCTCTTGGGGGAGGTGGGAAGTGCAGGGAATAACTGATTTTTAAAAAAATTAAAATTGATGCAGTTGGGCTCATGTTAAATGTAAGTGAATACCTTGATCACATTCATCCTTTTAGAGATGTAGGTCAAGATACTTATAACTGCCTATTTTTATACAATATGTTTATGACCTCGTGTGGCAATAGCTGTCTATTAAATAATGGTCTGAATGAAAGGCGCAGGCAGATTGGTGAAGAAAGCTTCCAAACAAAGACGGGCTTTATCTTAGCCTTTGGAAGTGTTCAGCTCTGTATCTGGACTTTGCCCATCTCTAATGTAGGGTCAGATTATGTCTGGCTTTGCATGGATGCTATAGAGAGAGGAGACAGTGCATGGGACATAGGAAATAGCATACTGGTGAGGCTGGTAGATCATCTAGTACAGTATCCTATTTATGATAATGGCTCATACCAGATGTTGCAGTGCAAGATCAAGAAACCCAGTAGTAGACAATGCTAGAATAATCTGCTCATAGGGGACTTTTCTCCCAAATTCTGATTGGTGAGTGTGATGTCTTATTTCCTTAAAGCATCAGAGTTTAGAGCCTTATTTTTTAATCCTGTTGAATGGCCATGTGGATGCTGCAATGATATTATTATGGAAAAGGTGCTACTGTCTTTAACACAGGCTGACACTCCTCCTGAGAGGTCATTCAGGGTATTCTGAGAGGTTAAAGGTAAGGGTATTGTGCCGATGAAGGTCTGCGTTCTTTTGTATGCCTCCCAAATGCATTTCTTTTTCAAGCCTTCCCAGGCCCAATCCAGCAAAGCATTTAAGCACCAATGCAGCCCCACTGAAGGCAATAGGACGTTTCACATGCTTAAGTACTTTGCCTCACTCATCGTTATATGGGTGAGATTGGGTATGCACAGGGTTATATCAGCATCTCCCCCTGTTAATTCTTATGGATGGTGAGCCACAATGCACCCTGATCACCTACGGAGGCTGCACCGTAGACGAAGTAGCTTGCTGGCTCCAGCATTACAGTTTGGAAATAGACTTGGGAGTGTTTCACTGCAACGGGCTTGCTGTACTCATTTCAAGCAAATGAGCCTGACTTTCACCCTCACTGACTGAGCCCATTCATCGTATCGTTTTCCACTCAAATGCCATGTAACATGCACAATGCAATCAATTCTAGGCTCCCACACAGCAAGAGGAGTCAAGTTTTCCTTCACCAGATGATGGAAGCAAAGAAACCCAAATAATAATTCACAATGCCCCATCTACACATGCTCACACCCACTGCTCCATTAATTCTCAAATAGAAATTAGACATGGGTCTGAACCAAAACTTCATATGGGCCCACACTTGACATTTGGTGAAGTCGGAAGCAGCTCCTAACTTTGCAGCTGGGGTAAAATGCACCTTCATTGCACACCATGCTCATTCAGCCAATTGCTAATTCATCATCACTTTTTTCCTCCATCAGTCTCTTAGGGCTGAATTCTGTCACCCTCACGTTGACTTAGTGCCTCACTCCAGAGGTAGTGCTAGCATGATTAATGGAACTACTCATGCAGCAAAGTACTATTACTCAACATAAGGGTGGCAGAATATGACCCTCCTCCAGGGGTGGCTAGAATTTGCATAGATTATAAAGCCAGAGGGACCATTGTGATCATCTAGGCTAACCTCCTGTATAACACTGGCAATAGGACTTCCCTAAATAAATTCCTTCTACAAGTGACCTTTCTATGAGCTGCTAACAGCAGCAATAGTAGCTCAGTTTAAATATCATGGGGCTCCTCTTAAAACTAACACGCACCATTGGCTTCAGCATCCAACCAGAAACCTGGGAAAACTAAATATCTTACCTTGGAAACCCTGAACATCATTGCCACTGCTATAATCACATCCACATCATCTTTCACAATGCTATCATCATTTACTGTGGAGGAAGGGCAAATGGCATTTAGAACCCTTGAGCAGAGTCCACACCACCAAGGATTCCTTCCTTCCTATGAAGTAGAACCCCTTTCCACTTCTTCTCTCCAGCTCATGGCCACATGCTGCTTAGGGTGACCAGATGTCCCAATTTTATAGGGACAATCCTGATTTTTGGGTCTTTTTCTTATATAGGCTCCTATCACTCCCCATCCCCTGTCCCGATTTTTCACATTTACTGTCTGGTCACCCTAATGCCGCTTCACAGGGGTACATAATTGAGGTTGTGGTTTTGGTGAGCCCCTCACTCAGGGTGTATTAAGTACAGTTTAGCTACCTTTTAATCACACAATAAGAGGAACATTTCATTACCCCGACATCCAAAACTGAAATGAATAACCAAAAATTGTTCAAAGGAACACACTGGCATAGTGAATGCCACTGAAGTACGCTCATACTAGCTCTGCTCCCGGGTCATGAGATGATGGCAGCAGAGAGCACCTTCCTCTCCCACTGTAAGACTACCCTTGTAAGGTTGTTACTGAACTCTGTAGAAATTCATTCCGTGAGATCATAGTCTCATTTCTTCACATTTTATGCATATTGTTGCTATTTCACTTCATATAATTTTCCATGTCACACTAGGCACAATACTTTGCACATCTCCCTCATTTCATAGAATATTAGACCCTTTAATTATTATTATTACAAACAGGGGAGAAAAACCTCCATAATTGTACAAGGCACCAGATTAACACAAAACTTCTTCCACAGAAATTGAGCCTTATTCTCATATCACCAGTGTAGGCTCCCTTTACAAGACGGACCTCTGAACTTTGTTGGCAGTGTTCCGGTTGGGAAGATCCTGTGTGCTGCAATTTAGCCTTAGAGACCACAACTCCCATGATGCCTTGGGGAAAGAGTGAGACACTTCCTCTTCCAGGGAGTGGAGGGAGAGAGGTGGTGGATGCCATTTTGGGGAAAGGAGCAAGATTGCTGGTGTGGGGTTCTGTCCATACCAGGAGCTGCTGCTAGGAAGCCAGGAGGTGCTGCTGAGAGCCTGCAGGGGCTTTGACTTAGACACATGCCACTGATTATTATTATTATTAGAATAGGTTTATTCCTGGAGGTTCCCAAGGCATGCCATTGAGTGTGTACAGGGGCCAGTAGGTGGAGGCACTGCCAAATTTAAATTCCTTTAGGAGTAAAGGGACTGCAGCAAAGGGGTGGATAGAGGATTCCCACCTATCCAACATCACCACTGGGATACTCAGGATGTCCTTTAATGTCAACAACATTAGGCACATAGGTGAGTGTTGCCTGCTCCCGAGTCACCCAGGGAGGAACGGGGTGGGGGGTGGGGGGGTTACACCAGTATTTGACTAGTGTTGGTGATAATTCTGCTAATTGAGATTGATGGCAGCTTCATTCTTCAAATGTATACTGTTTGCCTGAGAGCAGCAGGAAGGAAAATAGCATATTGTAAATTATGCAAACCCAATATACACATCTCAGTATTTACATTCTGATACTGCATCGGTTTTATTACAAACAGCAGTACAAGAAACTAACTGACCCTTGTACTGATGCGAGAAAGCTTCCTGTAGTTAGCCAGTTAATGCTGTATATGCAAAGGAAAGCATGTCAATAATAAAATATGCATATGCATAGCTTCAAAGAGAGACTTTGATCCTGACTGGAATCTCAGTTACATTGGTATAAATCAGGAGTAATTTTGTTGAAATCACTCGAGTCAGAATGCTGTAAGATGAGTATAAGTGAGATCAGAATCAGGTACACTTTTTTGTGACTATTACCCACGATAATAACAGACTTTATGGCAAGTCAGTGGAGCTATGACAATTTATACCAGCTATGGATCTGCCCCTCTATCATGCATTTTTTTGTGATCACTTAGTGTATTTGTGGTTATGATTTGGCTTTGATTTGATCTAGACTTCAGAGATTTAAAAGGGTGTAACAGAGAAGAAGCTTCCTGAAATTCCTTGGCTACAAAGTAATAACAAAGCGTATCCAAACAGCAGTTAGAATTTGCTACCCATGCAGCCACACGAATAAAAAGGCTTGCATTGTAGCGTAAAGAGCAGGCAGCTCCGGCTGCGTCCATTGCATACCTAACAAGTAGCCCGACGTTAAAAGGTAAAAAACATATGATAAATACACTCAGGTTCATAGAAACAATCCAGAGAGCCTTGTGGATTGATGTTTCTTCAGGTGGACTCATGTTCTTCTTCATCTTCAGACACCGGATGACTTGAATAGAACAAAAACTCAGTATTACTAGTGGAATAAAAAAACCCAAAATACTCGACAACAGTGTAGTTTCTGCAGGGTCAGCAGAAGTTTTCCGAAAGCACATTTCTTCACTTTCCTTAGTAAATCGTGGGTTGAAGTATGCATAAATGATTATTATTATCCAAAGAAATCCGCAGCTAACAGCTGCCTTCAGTGGGGACCTGAAATTCTTTGCTTTCAGGGGGTACTTTATTGCAATGAATCGGTCGACGGCTATAAGGGTGATGATATAAATGCTTACGGGCATGTTTGTAAAATAAATAGTCTGTATGACATTGCACAGTTTATCTATGGGATGTCTAGTCTTGTGAAAATGCACAATGAAAGGCAAGGTGAAGAGGAGAAAACAGTCTGCAACGACCAAGTTGATCATGTAAACTCTGGTTTCTGTCCATTTTTTCAGCTTGCAGCAGAATACCCAGAAGGCAATGATATTAAATATAACTCCAAAAAAGGTAATTGGGATGTAAATAATCAGTTGTAAAAGGTTAAGTGTTTCTTGCGCTGCTGTGAAATTGCTGCAGTTCATCCTAAGCAGTTACTGCAATGGAAGAATTAAGAGATATGAAATACAACAGAACACACTGGTGATTAATTTACAACTTATTTATTCTTCTAATATTCATATTTACTGGTCCAGAGGTTTCCTTTGGTGTTCCCAGCCCCCTGGCACTACAGTGCAGTGATTCCACCTTCTACTGTTTCATACAAAATCATATTGCAAAGGTTTTTTCATTTCCCAAGGACCAAAAATGCAAGAAGCTTATCTAAACAGTATCTGAACTTCCAAAAGTATTCAACTCCAAGTGGCATAAATATACAACCCTCTTACCTACTCTCTTTGAGAATTTCATACAACCCTTTCTTCTGAACTCCTGAAACTCTCAATAGACCCACACAGCCCCTCTTTTTTCCTGTCTTCAACAATATGCCTCTTCACACCCAATCTCTTGGTGACATCCAGTCAGCCCATATCCTATCCCTAAGCAGCAGTTTGTGAATGACCAACCCACTTCTTCCCTTCCCCACTGCAGGATAGGGCCCCATCTCTATACTCTTAGGCCCAGATCCTCACTGGTATTTAGTTTCCTAAGCCCACCATTTAGGTACCACTGACATTTTCAAAACCACTGTTCAATTACCATCTAACCTTGTAGGGGCCTAAATCCCTTAGACATCTAAGTTTCTGCCACAAAGCTGCCTCAGCCCTGACACTAATGAACAGCTAACATGCTGCTTGGAGGCCTTGAAGCAGGATGTTCAAACTAGGCAGGGGAACATGGTGTCTTGTCAGCAGGGCCCAATCCTGTAGATGTGCTCTGAGCGTGCTTGAGCCTGGATACCTGGCAGACCCTTCAGGAGGGGGGCCAGTGATTCAGACTACCAATAGGTGTGTGGGCAGGTGGGGGTGGAGGGCAACACAGCAATCACACAAAACAACAGCTGGGGGCACAGGGAAATGCAGGTTGAGTGTGAGAGAGGTAATGAGCATTACCAGGAGGCAGAGAGTGAGAGAGACAATTTCAGCTGCTAGGGCATGGGTTACTGAAGAGGCTGACCTGGCGTAGGTGCCTAACTCCAGATGAGCATCTGTAGCTGAGGATCCTGAGTGGCAAGAGATGCCTATCCCTGGCTTGTCAGGCAGGTGCACCATGTCAGCCGCTTAGCCCCTCTTCCTGTCCCTTTCCTCAGCATTTCACTCCTGGCTGGCTTTTAGGCAGCTCCATGCTCAGCTTGCTGGCTTCTAAGGATCCCTTTCTTAGGTGCCTAGCTCTGCTGCCCAGACATTGTCTGGACAGCCTGAACACCTAGCTTGGGGCTGAGGATTGCACTAGGCAGTAGGCCACCTAGGGGTTATGTGTTGCAATGCTGAGAGGAGCAATGCCTTAATTCCTTTGAGGATCTGGCCCTTAATACTTCCTGCATCATAGAGCTGTGACTGGAGAACCCCAGCCTGCACAAAAATGGAATGGAGAAGTTCGTTGTGGTGGTCCTAGCACAGAGAAGCAATGTCCTTTGGCCCTTCCAGGGGATTACACAATCTGTGTGGGTGTTTCAGACCAAGAGTGGGATAGTGCAGAGGGCAGGTCATAGAGAAGAAGACTGATGGAGCGATCCAGAGAGAATTAGTCATTTAGATTGCAGTCAAGTCAACTGTATTGCTACAGTATTTATGTGATACCAGCACTCCAAAGCCAGTGCTTTGTATCATGGCCTGTACAAATTAAGGACCAAATCTCCTTACAGTTTTCATTCATTTCCCGGGTAAAACTCCTAGCTACAATCAATGGGTTTGATTCTCAGTTACGCGGAGGCTCCGTTACAGTATTCCGGCAGTGTAAAGGGCCTTGATACTAATGCAAATGTAATTTGGGGCCCACTTGGAGCCCCTTTACACTGCCAGAGTGGTACAAAGGGGCCTTAGTGTAAATGAGACTCAGGCTCAAGTATTTTTCTACTTAGGTGTCTGGGGAAAGCGGAGATGAGCAGGTCATTATCTGTATCCCAATAAATCATTAAAAAAAACCCCAGAAAAAATGCAACAATCTGCACTGTGTTAGCCAGATCCTTGGTATGATCCAATAAATCTCTCTGCCTTTCATATACACACTGCTCATAGTGGCAGCATGGGGCAGGGATCACTAGCAGGAGGGTCTCAGCCGATTGAAGTCACTAAAACACAGGATTGGGGACTTCAACGGAAGAGTCCAGGGAAGGGTATTGCGGCCTGCAGCATGCAGGGGGTCAGACCAGATGATCATAATGGTCCCTTCTGACCTTAAAGTCTATGAGTCTATGAGTCTATGAGTGGTGGTGGTGTGAAATTTGGAATAGCCCCCTCTTCAGAAAAATAGACTGAGAGCAGACAACAAACAATTGCCTTGAGGAAACAGGAGAGAAACTATGTAGTGCAGTTCCCACCCCGGCAAGGGGGTAGGGTCTCAGAGCCTGAACTCTAGCCTGAGTGGGAATATCTACACTCCTATTTTTAGCCCTGCAGCCCAAGCCCTGCAAGCCCAAGGTAATTGACCTGGGTTCTGAGACTTGGCGTGGTGGGTCTTCTATTGCACGTAAGACATAACCTAAGATCACTACAATTATCCATTGGAAGTCAGTAAGAACTTAATTTTGCCTGGGCAGATGTTGAGTAAAGACATTGGGATGTGGGCCTAAGTGTTCAAGGACCAGCTTCTGCCACCCGTACTCACATCAAGGGGTACCTGACTCGGGGAATACTTCTCTTCAGTGGGAATATGCGTGGAGTAAAGGACTACTCAGTGTGAGGGGGGCACAATCTCGCCCTATCTGCGTACACTTGCTAAGGGGTGGATTGTACAACCTTCGCACACTGTGGTGAGCATTTTCATTAAGTGGCATTCCTCAGCTAAGTGCTCACTGATGAATAATAGTGATGCTTACTCAATCTAGCCCCTACGTGACTTGGTAAAGAAAAGCAAACTGTTCAGTAAACATTACTATAAATGGTGGATGAAACTGAATTTTAAAAAAGAGAAAAAAATTACAGAAAAAGAACTTGAATGCTAACAGAAAATAATCTCTCTTGTGATTTGAACCTTCCATAACAAGGAACATGACATAGGAGAAATTCCAGTCTGAGAATTAGAATAGTTTATTGTTGTCTTTAAAATTATTATCTTAATTGCTATGCCAGCTAGCTATGCTAGCTCATATCGGACTCAATTTGTGGTCCATTAGAGAGTATTTACAGTAATTTAGGGAAAGAAAGATATCTGCCTTCCGTGTATTAGTCTCTACACATTACTTTAAAGTTAACAGCTGTTAAGCATTAATAATTAAGCCACCTGACCACATCAGTTAGAGCAAAGCAATTTTTAGTGGCCAAGACTTAGGGCTGGACCCAACATGCACCGAAGTCAGTCCAGAGATTCCCCTTGGCTTCAGAACCATTGTTGGACCAGGCATTGCATAAGACTAATACATCAGTTTGTCGTCAACATTTACAATCCCAAATCTCAACTGTTAATGCTATTCCTAAAATTAGCATTTTTAGTATTTTAGGATGGGATTTTCAAAAGAGCCAAAGGAATTCAGGTGTCTTACTTCCACTGGAAGACAATCAGTTTTGTGTGCCTAACTCCCCTTGGCTCTTTTGAAAATCCCAGACTGCATTATTATTGTTCATTATTTTCACTAGAGTAGCACTGAGAAATCACAACCCCATAATGTTAGGCACTGACTAGCCCCACAATGAAAAGAGGATCCCTGTCCCCAGTGAACTAACAATTTCCGCCTCCATTTCTCCATCTATAAAATAGGGGTAGTCACCCTTACTCATCTCACTGGGTGTTGCAAGTTTAAACTAATTTATGGTTTTAAAATGCTTTAAAATCCCAATTCAGAAGATGCTATAGAAGTGAAAAGTATCACATACTTATGATCAATAATGAGACTGATGTGTTTTGTCTCTCAGTACAAAACAGCAAATATAACCTAAAACAGAGTGATTCAGTGCATGGGAGAACAAGTGCACAGAAGGTAACAAAAGTTAGAGTAAAAGTAGGTTGAGACAAGACCCTCAGAAAGACAGCGCATTTGAAAAAGTGCCATCAACGATACATTCACTAGTGAAAATTGCCTAAGAATGATGATGAAAGAATTAAAAGTTACCTGCTTCTTTGTAGCTCACTGTACAATTAACTCCACAAGAAAAGCTTTGGTTCAGCACAGATTAGCTTATCTGAATGCTATGGAGTACATTTAATAGACTCAGATTCTGTTCCACTTGATGATGCTTATTGTTCAGGGCACAAGCTCAATGATTCTTTCATCACCAGTTCCGAAGTAAAAAGGCACAATGCCCAAATCTCCTCTTGTTCCACCAGACCAACTGGTATGTTTCATCATGAAGCTTCCTTTTTAGTGACAGATGTTTCTCTGGTGCCTCCTACTGATTCCATTATATCAGTTCAACCCTCTGCAGTATGGTTTTCCCCCAGCAAGGAACTGATACTGAATATTCACAGTCATCAACTCAAAGGGAAGTTTACTAATTTGTGGAAGGAAAACTATAATGTTTTGCAGCGGCAGCAGCAAGTCCTACACTGACAGCAGTGGAAAACAAAACCTTTTATTTAGCCACAGAACAAGCAGGAAGTCAGCAAGCAGTTCAATGCCTACTAACATTCCTGAGCTGGATTATTATTGGCTGGGTACTTCAGAAACCCAGAAGCAAGGGCAGCAGAACGAGGTTGCACACGGGGGAAGCAATGTCCTGTTTATCCCTGGTCTGGCTGTTGTCAGTAAGAGTGTCTGTGATGGGGTGCACAACTCACCACTAGTCTGGTGCCTCCTCCTGGCTGCTCTGGGGATTAGCTCATCATATCGACGCTCATTCCTGCTGTTGCATGCTGCCGCTCCGTCTCTCTCTGATCTGCAGTCCCTCTTTCATTCCAGGAACCGCTACGCCCTCTTTAGGACCTTCCAGCCAGGTCACTCAGTGTTCCCCCCTTCCAGGGTATATCAAAGTCTTTCCTTCAGCAGTCCTAGGCAGGCTTCCCATTCACTGGCTCAGGTGCCACTCCTTCAGTGGCTGGTAGGGGAACCCAGGCCCACCCTTTACTCCAGGGTCCAGTTCAAGGACTCTCAACCCAGCAGTTCTGGGCTTCCGCTCTTCTGCCCTCACTGCTCCTTCCCTGGACTGCTTTTTACAGCTTCTGGCTTCCCTCCTCCCTCTTCCCAGGGAGTGACTTCAGCGTATACGTCTCTGCAGCCTCCAAAGACGCCTCCCTCTTCCCAGGGAGTGTCTGCCCTTTCCAAGCAGCAGCACAGGTCTGTTGCCAGCTTCCTGGTTTTATTCTGTTTATTCCTGCACTGCTGAAACTGAAATCAATTCCCTGGCTCTTCCTCCAGGTGCAGCCTTTGGAATTAATAGGCCTACCTGGCCACTTTAACCCCTTCCAGTCCTATGTGGGGTGGACACTCCTTCACAGTGTCAATTATGATAGTGCTACTTTTCCTCTGATAAATGGACCGAAACTACCAACTCTTTTCATATAGGACAATGAAAAGCCA
This sequence comes from Trachemys scripta elegans, assembly GCF_013100865.1. Classification (NCBI taxonomy): domain Eukaryota; kingdom Metazoa; phylum Chordata; order Testudines; family Emydidae; genus Trachemys; species Trachemys scripta. The sequence goes on along the minus strand of NC_048306.1, from coordinate 61,327,310 downwards.
ACAGATGGTATGTTATGGTCACTACGCACTTGAGGTGGTGTTGAGCCAATGACACGAAGGTGAAGGCTATGTCTCAATTACATCTGAGCTATCCAGTTCCCCATACATCTTTTTAAAATCATAGAATCATAGAATATCAGAGTTGGAAGGGACCTCAAGAGGTCATCTAGTCCAACCCCAAAATGTTCCCAAGTATTTGTTTATATTTTTTGGGGTGCTCATCTGAAGGGGGAGGGATAGCTCAGTGGTTTGAGCATTAGCCTGCTAAACCTAGCATTAGAAGTTCAATCCTTGAGGGGGCTATTTGGGGGGAGGGAACTGTCAGGAATAGTACTTGGTCCTGCTAGTGAAGGGAGTGGACTTGATGACCTTTCAAGGTCCCTTCCAGTTCTATGAGATAGGTATATCTCCATATATTAATATTAGGATTTTATTTTAGGTTCTCTGTCTCGGCGAGTTGGGCAGATCCAACCAAGGAATCATAATTACTCACAAGTTTTGGAATTGCATTCACAAATCAGTGACACATGCCCACATTTGCACACCTACAGCTTTAACAGTCAGATCCTTATCTGGCGTAAACGAGTATCACACCAGTAAAGTTAAGAGAACTTTGCTGAAGACTTGGCCTTAAAAGTGTAAGGTTCTGATCAATTCCTGGAAGGACTCTCATTGACTTCAATGGGCATTGGCTTGGGCTCAAATATTTTAGGAGTGTAAATGAACTGAAAGATTTTTAGCCCCTGTATCAATTGCTCTTTACACTTTCAAAATGTGAGCCATCACTTTGTTGGCATTTATTTATTTATGTGGATTTATACCTCCAGTCTATGTAACTGACACCTTTCTCTTGCTTGTTGAATCTTGGCTTAAATTCAATTGTCAGAGTTTTGGGTCAGGACTGTGACTTCCTCCGCAGTTGTTCAGCACCCAGTGCAACTGGGGACTGTGTGCACTTCTGTAATTAATAAATAATAATTGTCAACAATAATAATTATAGTTATTAATTGTTATTATTAAGTTCCAACAGGTATTGACCATTATTCATGGCTTGGATCCATACAATCACTTCATCACCAGTAAATCTGGTATGTCTGAATTGCACAATTTGATATAACATAAAACGAACTCCTCAGATTTATCTGGTATGTTTCAGTTTAAAACTTCCTCTTTGGTGTCATGTTTCTCTGGTGCCCTCTACTGAGTCTATTACATCAGTGCAATCTTTTGCATTATGTTTTGGTTCCACTCTGCATTTCACCAAGGAAGGAAGCTATGAACCTTGGTTACGGCCAAAGTGCACAGAACACAAGTCAGGAAGATTGCTGTAAAGATGGCTTGTAACTCACCCTTGCAGTCCCCAGGGTGGGATTAATGCAGGGGATTTAGGGGCTGCAGCCCAGGGCCTCAGACTAAGGGGACCCTGCAGGCCCATAGCGGCCCGCTGTTCTTTTCATCCGGCCTGCGTCAAGTCTCTGCGCCGCTGGCCGGACATTGGTCCCCGAGCCTCCGCATGCCTCCCCACCTCCGCAGGGCTGGAGGCATGAGTGCCGGGTCGCCAGCATGCCCCTGTGGCCCCTAGGCGAGGGGTGTTCAGGGAATCTCTGCGTGCTACCCCCACCCCCAGCTCTGGCTCCACAGCTCCCATTGGCCAGGAACCGTGGCCAATGGGAGCTGTGGAGGCGGGCATGGGCAGCGGGCACTGCACAGAGCGGCCTGGCCCCTCCGTCTAGGGGCTGGACATGCTGGCCACCTCAGGGAGAAAAGCAGCGAAGAGCCAGGGCAGGCAGGGATCCAACCTTAGCCCCGCTGCACCGCCAACCAGGAGCTGCCTGAGGTACGCGCCTCCCAGCTATAGTTGCACCCTGCGCCCCAGGACCCTTCCCCAGCCCAGAGCCCCCTCCTGAATCTCCCCCCAGAGCCTGCACCCTGAACCTCCTGCCGCACCCCGACCCCCTGTCCCATCCCTGGCCCCACCCCTCCAGCTGGAACTGCAGCCCCTCCCACACACCAATCGCCTGGCCCAGTCCTGAGCCCACTCCTGCACTCCAAATCCCCAGGGGCCCCACAAAAATCTAATAGTCCTGGGCCCACGGGAGAGTTAATCTGGCCCTGGCAGTCCTGTGATCTTAGTGCTTCTCTGTGCAGTGCTGGACCCTCTGTGACGTATGAGAGCAGCCTTGCTGGTCGCTCTAATGTACTCTGGGCTGCTGCAACCACAGAGTACCAAAAAACAGCCAAAGGCCAGGGTGGCATTAAGTTGGCCACATCCCTTTTCTCTGTCCTCTCTTCCTTTTCTCTTCTGTGCTAGGGATGGGAAATGACACAAGTCCTATGCTGACTATGTCATTGGCAGATCAATCTGACAATGGGCTAATCCTCCTCAGCCAGTTAAACCATCATTTTGGCCAGATTATGCCAGTGGTGTGGTGCAAAGAAACTGCACCAGGCTGAAAATTCTGGCCCTAGATGTAGCATATTCAGACTTCAAAGGTAGAGGCAAAAGTTTTGTAATTAGTACAAATACATTTTAAACTGAGGCAACAGGAGGTTAAGTGATTTGTCTGATGTTACATAGGAAGCTTGTACCAGGACTGAGAACATAACTCTGATCTTATGCCCAGGCCCAGTGTCCTGCAGGTACTTGGTAGCAGAGAGGAGAACAGAATTCTGATCTCTCAATCCTTGAGCCCAGAAAGTTTGTATTAGGGCTGGGAAGAGAACCTTGCTCTGCCACGGGGTGCACCACTCACTGCTTCTGTGGCACCTCCTCTTGATCATTCTGGGGATTGTATGCCATCACACCGTCTCTGCAGCTCCTCTCTCATCCCAGGAATTGCAACATCCTCTTCGTGGCTCAGCCCTCTGGCTAGGTCACTCAGCATTTCTCCTCTTTCGGGGTACAGTCCTTCAAATCCTCTCTCACTCCCATAGTGACTCAGGCAGTCTCCCCGTTCATTGCTCTGCCAGTGCCACTTCCCCAGTGGCAGGAGGGGAACCTGGGCCCATCTACTATCCTGGGATTCCTGTCCAGGGACCTTCAACCCAGCAGTTCAGGGCTTTCCTCTCCCAGCCCTCACTGCTCCTTCCCTGGGACTGCTTCCTAGAACTCCTGATTCCCCTCCTTCCCCTGGGTATACCAGGTCCACACCCTCTTCCCTCTTCCCAGGGAGTGACTGCCCTTTCCCAACAGCAACCCTTGTCTGTTTCCAACTTCCTGGCTTTAGAGGCCCCATCTATTCCTGCACAGCTGAACCTACCCTGCTCCCTGGTTCCCCTCCAGGTGCAGCCTGTGGAGTTAATAGGGCTACCTGGCCACCTTAGCCCCTTCCAGTTCTGTGTGAGGTGGACACCACATCTTGTTCCTATGTTACCACTGACATAGGGTCAGAGAGAAAACATTTTGCAGAACCGTAGCTATTAATGTTTAAGTATTCAAATATTTGTGTTTTTCCTCCAAGTATAACCTGAAATGAAAATTTTCTGATATTCAAATTTTTAAAAATACAATAATCTAATAATCTGATAAATATGTTAATAAATGTTTATAACCTTAGCTCTTAAGTCCATTTTTTTTTGTCCCTCAGACTATCTCATGACAAAGCTGACTGAGGCCAGAGTAGATGTGAAATTTTAATTCTTCTCTGTAGAGGTTCTTGAACAGCAGATGATTTTGCCTTACTTGGTGAGACTACTGACCAACAGCAGCAAATGCTGGAAGAGCACTGAAAAATGGTAGAATATATAGGACTTCAGATCAATGCTGATGAAGTCAAAGTGACGCATGTGTCCTACAAAAGGGAACGAATGACCTGATGCTGCTGCATGTAGATGACAATGACACTGAATGGGTGAGTAGTTCTATCTATCTGGGTGGTTGATTGACAGTAGGATGTTCTATAGCTGAAGAAGTTGCACGTCAGATGAGTCTTGCAAAAATGGCATTTCAGCTTCTTTAATAGCCCCTGTTTGGGTGGCATGATGTCCGTGTGATAACTATGATGAGAGTGTTAAACAGAGCAGAAATATGGCTGTTAAAAACAGCGGAGGAAGGGAAACTAAACAGTTTTCAGTGTCAAAAGTTATGGCTTATTCTTAACACCTGTTACAAATGAGGAGATATTTAGATCTCAAATTTCATTGCACGGCAACCCCCTTCTGACCACAAAAATTACTATACGACCCCAGGACAGGGGAACAAAGCCTGAGCCCGCCCAGGCAGAGGAGCCAAATCCAAAGCCCAAGGTTTTCAGCCCCAGGTGGGGCCGTGGGGATCGGGGGGGGGGGGAGGCTTCGGCCCCGGTCAGTGGGGCTCAGGCTTTGGCCCCGGGCAGTGGAATTCAGGCTTCAGCCCCAGGCCCCAGAAAGTCTAACACCAGCCCTGGTGACCCACAGTTTGAGAACCACTGACAGGTGATCTCGGCAAGTTGCAGTTGTACACCAGTTGAGACTAGGATGACTGCAATGGTGGTGTCATGTCCAACATACACAAGAAGGGTATTGCTTTACAGAAGGTTTATAGAGCTGAGTTAGAAGGAAGAAGAGCATGAGTCTGACCATGAGGTTGGAAGATGAAATTTTCTGTGATTTAAGAAGCCTAAATCCTCCCATACTGACTCTTGTGAGAGAAAGAAGACTTGCAAGGGACTGCTCAAGATGGAAGTCCATTCGATACACCACTATGGTTACATCATAGCCATGTGAATCTGTTCCTGATGCTGCTTGTTTAAGCTCAGTGTCAACACGGTTTTCCTACAGGCACAAGAGCTCAGATCAGAGGTGGACAAACTTTTTGGCTTGAGGGCCGCATCGGGGAATAGAAATTGTATGGCGGGCCATGAATGCTCACCACAAATTTGGGGTTGGGGTGCGGGAGGGGGTGAGGGCTCTGGTTTGGGGTGTGGGCTTTGGGATGGGGCTGGGGATGAGGAGTTTTGGGTGTAAGAAGATGCTGGGCTGGCACTGAGGGGTTCGGAGTGGGATCAGGGCTGGGGCAGGGGTGCAGGTTCCAGCTGGAGGTGTGGGTACATAATGCTTGCTAGTACTCCTTTCTCCCATATCTATAGCATTAATGATCTCCGAATTTCTCTCAAAACTTCAACAAAAGAAAATGTTCTTCTCTCAACTTAATACAATCCCATTAAATGAAACTGACAGAAGGAAGCTGAATTCTTTTTATTTATATTCATGACAGAAAGATAGCAAATAGAAGATGTCAACCTGGAAAAGTTCATGCATCAATGTTTGCACTACAGTATAGTCAGAGCAGTTTGTTTAATGCTGTGTATATACAGGAAGCCATGTTAAAATTAACAACAGTGTAGTATATGGTGATTTTATCTTCAGAGATGAAACATAGCTGTGAATATACCACGTGTGATAAGCCTATTGCTTCTCTTGTTACTTCTGGCTTTGGTGTTGCAACATTTTTATACCAGCATTTAGAATATCCTCAACTGAGAGGTGTGGGTTTCATTTGTCTTAGAGTGATGAGATTTGGGCTTACAAAAGGAAGAAGCTTCTTGAAATTCCTTGGCCACAAAATAGTAGCAAATGGCATCCATGCAGCAGTTAGAATTTGCTATACATGCAGCCACATTAATAAAGATTCTAATTTTCTGGATTGCAAGGCAGTTAACTCCATTTTTTTCCATCACAAACCTAGCAAGCATCCCAATTTGGACAGGTGAAAAGCATAGTATAAATACAATCATATTTGCAGAAACAATATAGATAGCTTTCTCTATTAGCTTATTTTCGTGTGGATTTGTGATCATCCTTTTTTTAAGACTCCTGATGATGTGCATGGAACAAAAGCTCAGTATTATTAGTGGAATTAAAAAAAAGAAGATCAAGAAAAATAGAACACTGGTTGATGGTTTTGTGGAAACCTTTTGAAAACACAAAGTTTCCTCTCTCCTGTGTTCTATGTTCAGACCAATTATCGTTGATACCCAAAGAAGCCCACAGATAAGAGCTGCCTTCCATGGTGACCTTAAACTCTTTGCCTTCAGAGGATACTTTATGGCAATGTATCGATCGACTGAGATGACAGTGATAATGTAGATGCTCATGGACATATTTATTAAATATATAGACTGTATAGTTAAGCACAGCGTGTCACGATGCCAGTCGTTCCAGAAGAAATAAATTTGGAAAGGCAAGCTGCAGACTACAGAACAGTCTGCAATGACCAAGTTGATCATGTACACTCTGGTTTCTGTCCATTTTTTCAGTTTGCAGCAGAACACCCACAAGGCAAGGACATTAAATGTGGCTCCAAAAGGAAAAATTGTGGCATAAATAATGACTTGAATGAGTCGAACATTGTAACTCAGACTGTTGTTGCAGTTTGTTGAGTTTGTCATTACGATGCACCTCTGCTACAGAACGAGGTTTCAAAGACCTGAAATATAACAACACATGATTCTTTTCATTAAAAACAAAAGCTCATCTCCTATTTGACCCACTGCACCTCCCTCTGCCAACTAGCCTGATAAACATTCCCTACAAGTTTTCCCCTCCCAATAAGACAGCAATGGCATCCCTCCATTTCCCTGGTCTCTCAACAGCCCCATGACTCTGAATCAGAGTGCATAAAAATCAATGATTAAAAAAGTTGGATTATTCTTAAAAATATTTTTAAGTTTAAATTGTATGTTTTCTTTTTAAAAATAAACCTATTTAAAATTAAATGTAAAATTATGGGAATTTATGCTAAGGCCTACATTTAGTATAATTTTATACTATACTATAGTAAATTTAAATTAAATTAAAAAATGATTCAAGTAGCACACGTTTGCTGCTGAAGTTTTAAAGAAAATGAAAGCATGAATTGGTGGATTAAGCCCCTGGACCATGGTATGCTGAAATGCTAAATCAGCTTTTGACAGTAATAGCCTCTTCTGCAGGTGCCGAGAGAATAATTTTCTTCATTTTAGTTTATTCAACTAGTTCAGTTCATTGCCTAGTTCATTCAAAGTTGAGAAAGTGATTGGGAGTTGAAAAAAGCAGGAAAGCTTGTTTTCCTCCTCTAATCTATGAATAAAAATGAGGCATGAGAGGATGAGATCTACTAATTTTGAAACCTTGAAGGATGTGGTGACCAGAAACAATCCATTCAAAATTCACTGACTGCAGATAATTCTTCCTTTGTTTAATAAATCAGTGAGTTTTAAATGCAAAACATGTTTGGGCAAACAATTTTTTTCTTATATCTCCAGCACACTTAACGTAGTTTTATGTAACTAGTAAAAATACATTTTAAATGCTGTTTTTGTTCAATTTTAATTGATTTCCAATTTGCTCCCAAATGTAGCTTGACACAAATCACAAATAAAAAGTTGATCATCTAGTCAATAAGAAATGAATCATTCACCATTTTAAAACATAAAAAATGTAATAATAAAACTCAGAATTATGCTAAACTATATCATTGCTTAAATAAATGTGTATAAATATAGTGTTTTCGCCTGTTTAGCAAAGCAAAGTACCAAATTATATTAACAATGAGAATCAAGCTTTCTTTAGGAGAGTAATGAAGTACAAATGCAAAACAAGATTAAAAATTTATTATTTAAATCAAGGTTTTCTGTTTGCTGACTTAAATCATGTTTAAAATCAGTGAGCTAAATCACTGATTTTAATCAAGCCATCCTGCTCCTAATACCTTGGATACTGGCAGAACTCTATTCTGAATTTTGCATATGGTCCCTCTCTTTCATTGAAATTTTGCTTTTGTGCTTTTCTGGAGGAGGTCCCCTAATGCTTACCTTATCATGCAAAGCAAGTGTTTTTAGAGCTATTTGTCTGATAACATCATGATGTTTACTGTAGATCTGCAGTCACATAATGCTGTAGAACCTCACTGATTTGCATTAAATAATACTAGACCCATTGCAAATTAACAAGTAATGAATGTTGAGGGGAGGAAGTCAGTACATGTGATATGGTTCCCCCTAATTCCCCAAATGGTGACTTTACTCTTAAAGCAGAGCATCTGAGGTGTGTGGTGTCTCCCCTCCTCCCCCCCCCCGCTGGAGTCATTGCAGAGAAGAGGAAGGCATCCGAAGAAGTGGGTTCTAGCCCACGAAAGCTTATGCTCTAATAAATTTGTTAGTCTCTAAGGTGCCACAAGTACTCCTGTTCTTCTTTTTGCGGATACAGACTAACACGGCTGTTACTCTGAAAGCAATGAGAGTTGTTTACACTGCAAAGAAAAACACACTGTGCAAAGTTCTAGCACCTGGGCTCCAGCCTGGGCCTGGAAGTCTACATAGCACTGAAACAGTCCAAGCCCTGTGAGCCCGAGTTGGCTGGCATGGACAGCTGCAGATTTTTCTTTGCTGTGTAGACATACTCTGAGTGGCTTCAGAATACACCATTTAGTGCAAATATGACAGGCCTTAACCCTGCTAATTTCCTCTTTAACAAGTGGTTATTAGTGAAGCCAACACTTTCTGTGGGTCTCTGGGGCTGGGCTAAATGCTGATGGTCTGGAGGGGTCTAATAGGCATAACTGCTATGCTGATATTGGAGAGTAAGATGTCCAAGAGAAGGCAGATTTATCTGTACTAGATGCTACCACCACCACCCTCCTGGGTGGTAGCTTGCCCCAGAGACTGGCTAGGGCAACGGGCAATGCCGAGTAGCCCAGACATGAACAGTTGGAAGTGGGACAGCAGCTGTCAGATATTTTTGAGTAGGACCAGGCCATGTCCTAGGGGACAGCAGTTTCCCATTGCTCTGGGGTTACTCCCATTCAGTATACTGGGCACTGGAAACCTGCAAGTGGGCCTGGTGTGACTGGGAGCTCTGGCTGCTTAGAGAGGGACACAGCTCCATCCCTCCACCATTGCCCCAGAGGCCAATGTCCTGCAGCTGGTGAGGCAGATGGTCAGGGTGGAACACCTATTGTTCTCCTACAACCCCTAGGGATGCAGCAGGCTCCAAAGAAAGGAGCCTGTCGAAGAGGCACAATAGGGCCCTTGCCCATAACTAGGGCTTCTAGGTGCTTTGATAAATAGACTGTGACTTTAAGTGGAATTTGGACCAGCTGGAGAAAGGGAAGTGTGTTTGAGGCAGAAGGGATAATAGTTATTACTACACAGAAGACAGCCTGTTTCTCATCAGAGTATTTAGGATTTTACTGATTCTCATGACACCATGATGACAAGGGGACTAAAATAAACATGCCACCGCAGGGTTAACATAGCCAAATTGCACATAAAACCAGTCTCACTACATGTAGATGCTACGCTAGCTGAAAGTTTCTCTGCTGTGGGGCAGCACAAGAGGGCTGGAATGGGGGTCAGGGATTTGGTTGTGAAGGTGGATGTGACAGAGGGAAAGAGCAAACCTGCCACATAAAGTGAGTGTGAGGGGATCTATGAGGAGAAGAGCCAGGGAGGGGAAAGGGAGCAGACAGTGGCAAGTGGGAGGGGAGAGAAGAAAGAAAAAGAGAAGACAAAAGCATAGAAAATATGATTGAGAAATGGGCACCAATTTTTCACCTTCTGGTGGCCCCCTCCTCTTCCATGCAGCCCAATACCTTCTGTTCATACCTCCCTGACCTCCACTAATAGAGCCCTGACCCACGAGACAAACATTCTGTTTTTCACACCTGGTCACCCTGTAAATAAACACATTTCATTTGTAAATAGAAAGACCGTCTCAAATGACCATCACCATTTCAAGAGCTGCTTGAGTTTGAGTTGCTGCAAAAGTCTGATCATTTGAGATGGTCTTTATATTTCACCCAGGGTTTGGAGTATGATTTGTCAAAAGAGAAATCCTGGTCAAAGCAGGAGACAATCTTATACCTGACTAAAGCTCAGGGAGGTTAGACACTATATACCAGGTTCAGCTGGGAGCAGTTTATGGAGCATTTACAGATGACCATGAGTGCATAAATGTAAAAGGCACAGGGATTTGACAATCTAAGTGACAGCACAGCAGGTTTGAGTGATGTTCAAAGAGCTATGCTGCACACTTTTGACAAAATTATTATTCATAGCCCCAAATCCTCTCTCTTCCAGATGAAGTTATTTTCAGAATAAAATAGCAATTTGACCTGAAACAAGCTGGTTTAACACTGGCAGAATTATAGTTGAGTGAATCATTCTTAATGAATAATTTCATCAACAAATGTCACTTCCTAATTTTGTTCATAAAATGTCCACCAGCAGCCTGACATGTTCTCCAGCTGTATTCATTATTCAATATTATCTGACACATGATTCATTAATTCTTTTTACTCTCTTGGTTGCTATTAAAAAAAATGAAATTCCAAATTTGAAGTATGTTGCAGTGTTGTGATTGGTCACATACTATTGCTTTGCATAAGTGTAAATCTTGCAGTCAGGTTATGGTCTGCATGCTCAGAAAGTGAATGTAAAATTTATACTTCATGAATATCTCCGTGTTTTACTTTCTACTAGTAAAACTGGATTGCTGGAATAGTCCAGGTAAGCAAACATAAAAGGAGAGCAAACATGGCTGAAGCCTATTCAACTAAAAATGCTATTGAGAGAAACCTGGTGGAAAATGGTTTTCCTTTGAGATTTTGAATTTTTTTTACCATTTTGTTTCAATTTTGACCTTTTAAAAATTGTTTAACCTTTTTTCTTATGTATAAATTAACTAAAATTTTGAAATGTAAAGTAATGTGAAATAAACAAAATGAAATTTTCCATTTCAAAACACATTTTGTCAGAAAATCCCCAACCAGCTGTACTATTGAATACTGACAGTAAATTGTGTGTGATATTCTCCCAGTCATCACATCTGGAAGACACTTGAGACTAAAAGCACATAGAATAGAATTACAGGAAGAAACAAAGTACATTAAGTCAAAACTCCCAAGATGTCTGACCAGTGTAATATAATTCAAAGAGTTAGTTGATTGCTGCCTATTAATTACACTGATTACACAAACCTCTCAAAAACAAATTGTACCTACTCTCCTTTATATCTCATTCCTGACATTAATGAGAAGCAAGGAAATAAACTGCAGTGCAAAAATGCAATCTCTGGTGAAAACGAAGTAAAAATAATCATGAAAGAATGAAAGTTACCTGTTGGCTTAACTTCCACAAAACAATTATCAATTCACTCCACAATAAAAGCTTCAACACAACAATTAATAGACTCAGACTTTGTTCCAGCTGACATCATCTGGTATTCAGAGCACCGAAAAAGATCTCTTAGTTGCTCAAGGGCTCTGTCCTCTCTGGAGTAAGAGAGCTCCACTGCTTGCTCAGTATTTCTAAGAGCTTTACCTCTTCCTCAAGAATACCACCTCTGTATTTGAATTTGAATCTTCCTGTTCATCTTTGTAGAGGGGCCCCTGCTGATGGCATAGCAGTAATTCCTCTTATGATTCAACTTGACTTATTGGACAAGGAAGCAGTGGGTGGATGGAGTTTTCAAAAGCACCTCAGTGACTTAGAAAAGCTTTTTAGAAAAAACCATATGGTTTAAAACAATATGGGAAGTTGTGGATAGAGAAGAATTAACATATTTACACATTTTGGAATGTATGAGAAATAATAGACAGAAAAATAGACAGAGGACAGACAGATATTTAGATATTTGGTTACGTTTTATTCAATACTCAAAGTACAGTAAAAACATTTTTATCCGGCAAGTTGAGGGAATGGGGGGTGCCAGTAAGTGAAAAATTCCGGTTAACTAAGAGGGAGGGAGTTTGGGTGTGGGAGGGGGTGCAGGGCTGGGCGTTGGGGCGCAGGAAGGGGCATGAGGCACAGGCTCTGGGAGGGAGTTTGGGTGCAGGATGGTGGGGTAGGGGCACAGGAGGGGTTTTGGGGTTCCGGATCTAGGGGGCTCTCACCTCGGGTGGCTCCCTGCAAGTGGCGACCTTGCTGTGTCCCTGCTGCTCCCAGTCCGAGGTGCTGCAAGCGGCTCTGCACGCTGCACCCGCCTCTCCCCGAGTGCTGGCTCCGCAGCTTCCATTGCCCAGGAACTGCGGCCAATGGGAACTGCTGGGGGGGGGGGGGGCGCCTGCGGGTGGAACCAGCGTGTAGAGCCGCCTGCTACACCTCTGCTGCCTAGAAGCAGCAGGAACAGGTCGCCACTTGCAGGGAGCCACCCGAGGTGAGCGGCCCCTGGACCCAGCACCCCGAAACCTGTCCCGCACTCCAACCCCCTGCCCCGAGCCCTCTCCTGCACCCAAACTCCCTCCCAGAGTCCATGCCCCACCCCCCCTCCCACGTCCCAACCTCCCGTGCTGCACCCCTTCCCACACTCCGAACCTGTCGTGGCCATTCCTCCACCTAGGAACAGCAGGGACATGTCGCCACTTCTGGGGTGCCACACGGAGCCAGATAGGGAACCTGCCTGCCCTGCACCAATCAGCCTATAAACCAGACTTTCTATGAAGATTAGAAATGCCGGTTTATAGAGCTTTCCTGTCGGTACAAGGCTCGATGATACAGCTTTTACTGTACATTCGCCTGCAAAACAAACAAATACAGCACACCTGTTCGTTTTTATTATTATTAACATTTGATAGACATAACTGGTGTGTTAAATATGCGCATACAAAGATTGACTCAATTTAATAAAATCACTAGAAACAACCTGGGTGTTACCACATTACAGAGTGAGCATCATTACATCTTTGTTAAATAGGAAGATCTGCAGACCATCTGCAGACCATAATCTCTCTTTAAACAAAAACTAACTGTTGTAATGCTTGCTTTGTTTCTGATATTTACGTGGCAAGGATTTGTAAACTTGTTAAAACTTCCTCAAGAAAGAAAGAAAGAAAAATGCTTTTCAATTGGATTTATGCTGCTGATTCACTTATGGACATTTGAAAATCCTACCCTGTATCTAGCATCAATTAAACAAAGTCTTGAAATGCATTGATTTTTTTTTAAAAGCAGACTCAGTGCTGGATCCATAAAGGGCTGTCGGCATCTTAATTGCCGCCTTAGGTGCTACTGAGATCCTCAAACTCCTGCTCAGCTGAGACCTAACCCTGGAAGCCTAAATTCCTTTGGCACCTGAGTTGCTATTAGTAAACTCTCCTAGGCACCAAGGTTTCCAACGGTGGGCTTGCACCAAACTGCCTAAACCTTGATGACACCGAGCTACTTGGTGCCATAGCTCATGCCTAAGCCTCAGTGGGATTCTTCAACTAGTCGTTTCTCCACCTATCTCACCTGCAGGATCTGAACACGTCTAACCTGCACAAACAGCAGCCAGGGAAGACCAGAGCAGGAATTTTTGGAGTGGGACAGCATATGTGTTCCTCAGAAAACACAATATCCAGGGGTTAGGGCACCTAACTTCAGATGTGGGAGGTTCAAATCACCACTCTGCCTACCTTACACCAGGGATTTGAATGCAGGTCTCTCATGTGCAAGCCCTCACCACTGGGCTGTAGGATAGTCTGGGGTTGGTCTCTCAGTCTGTCCTTTGGAAGCTGTTTCACTTTGTAGGAATGATGAAATATTCATTGAGGCAAAGAGATTGACCCTACAGCCTGCTGGTATAGTACTCACCTGGGATACAGGAGACCCTAGTTTAAGCCCCTTCTCCAAGTCAGGCTAAACAAAGATTTCAAAAATAGGTCTCACACATCCCAGGTCCTACCAGTTAACTTGGCTCTGTGAATTCCACTGGATGGCAGATCACCTATAAATTAAGAATTGCAACATCTCGGTCTCCTGGTGGAATGTACAATAGCATAAAAGGTCTCATAACATGGCCCCTCTAAGGAACTGCCACCCTTCCCCCAGTTGAGGCACAATGAACATTTAAAATTTTTAAACACATTAGTACATTTTTCTTACCATTAGTAGCCTCTGCCCCTTCCTCATGTTATCTGAGAACAAAGATAGTCGAACAGTTACATTCCTGCAATGCTGAAAAGTACCAATATCGTGGCCATCAACAGCAAAGTTAGGTTATCTGGGGAGATTTCTTGAGTTCTTCCAAAGGCAAAAAAATAGTTACCCTTCTCTTAGAGTTGGCAGGACCTTTGGCATCTGAGAGGGGAACCATGCCACCAGGACACGAGCAGCAACCCAGAGATGGTAGAGGCTGATGGAGAAGGACCTGAGAGCTACTCATAGCGATGGACTGGAGAAATGAGGAGCAGTTTGAATTTCTCAGGGTACTGAAAGATTGGGCTCTTCAGCTGGAAAATGCATTGATAAACCATTTCCTGGAGCAGGAGGAAAGCCACAGGGAACAGGAGCATTCTGTAATGGAGAGGCTCATTGAACTGGTGGCCAAATGAGTTCAGGGTCTACCTGCTGCTGAGGCCACTGAACCTGCCCATGAAATGCCACCTCCCACCTCTAGCTGCTGCCCAGAGTGCTACTGAGTTAAAAGAGCCTCTTTCAAAGACTCCCCCACACACACTGCCAGAGTGACTGGGAGGAGAACAGGGATCTCGGGACCTCACCCTTCACCGGCATCCAAAATCCCTTGCAGGAGGACTCCCCTGAGCATCCAAGGAGGGGACCGATGAGTCTGAGAGTCCTGGAGCCCCCCAAGTTCCCACCCTCCCAAACCCCTTGCAGAAGACATACCCAGCTTTCCCCAAGAGTGATTTCCCCCCCATCACATGCCCTGTCAGGAGGAGGGCAAGGAGACAGGTGCAGAGACAGCAATATTTGGCCTGTGTTCCCAGTTGCATTCCCTTCAGTTTTTAAAGGTTTTTGGTTGACTTTTCTTAAAAAAATATTTAAATTTCATGCTTCATCTAGTACTTTTAATAAAAGTTACACTTTCCTTGATGCGTGTGTGGTTCTCCTTCCTAAATATGATGAACTAAAGATGTTTTCATGTTTGGGATTGGGCCCCACCATTCTCAGCCAATGAAATTGAATGGTGTGTAACTGTCTGGGAGGGATGGAGAAAGTGCAGCAAACATTACATGCTTACAGAAGGCACTACTAGTTTTCAATGCAGCCGAAGTCTGCAGTGCAGTGCAGAAAAGGGGCAGATGAAAATCTTTATGGCTTAGTTAACATGCAGAAAATCAAAACCCAATTACAATAATAATTCAGGAAGTGACAACATCTGTCACCATGCTGTGTATAAATGGCTTCTCCTTCTCCCCGCAAATCTTAACTAGTTTCAACTATTGTAGAGTTTAGTGCTGTATAACAGCTGCTAAATGCAGTTAGCACCATTGACAATGAACAAGTAAAAAAAGAATGGCTACATACCCTTCTCTCGCTGCCCACCCCCCAGAAAATTTGAGTCACCGAGAGAAACTGAATGCTCCCAGTAACAGGTTTGTAAGCAGGTGTAAATAGTGAAGACAAAAATATTGAACAATGGCCACATTACAGCTCGGCTGCCACCACACAAACCCAGTGGAAGTTGTCCTGAGCCCACCTGAGATGGATGCACTTTTCTGTACCCTCACAAACGTAAAGGAACATGTAGCAGGCGATGATTATATGAAAGGTGTTTGCCACATTGTGCAGGCAGCACCAGTGAGGTTTTGGTCTAACAAATGTACACTTCATGCCCATTCTATAGCTACAGAGCTTGAAACTGAATTACTCTCCCCCAGAGTCACTGATGTCAGTGTCAGGTTGCATACGCGAAGTTAGGAGCAGGTATGCGGGTCCCCCAAAATTACACTTAGGACAGACAAACCATATGGAGCAATATTATTTCTGGGGTCAGTCCTAGGACCAATCCTATTCAACTTATTCATAAATGATCTGGAGAAAGGGGTAAACAGTGAGGTGGCAAAGTTTGCAGATGATACTAAACTGCTCAAGATAGTTAAGACCAGAGCAGATTGTGAAGAACTTCAAAAAGATCTCACAAAACTAAGGCCTGGTCTACACTAGACGTTTATGTCGAAGTTAGCGCCGTTACATCGAATTAACCCTGCACCCGTCCACACCGCGAAGGTATTTAGTTCGACATAGAGGTCTCTTTAATTCGACTTCTGTACTCCTCCCCGACGAGGGGAGTAGCGCTAAATTCGACATGGCCATGTCGAATTAGGCTAGGTGTGGATGGAAATCGACGCTAATAGCTCCAGGAGCTATCCCACAGTGCACCACTCTGTTGACGCTCTGGACAGCAGTAAGAGCTCGGATGTTCTGAACTGCCACACAGGAAAAGCCCCGGGAAAATTTGAATTGGAATTCCTTTTCCTGTCTGGCCAGTTTGAATCTCATTTCCTGTCTGGACATCGTGGCGAGCTCAGCAGCACTGGCAACGATGCAGAGCTCTCCAGCACTGATGGCAGTGCAATCTCAGAATAGAAAGAGGGCCCCAGCATGGACTGATCGGGAAGTCTTGGATCTCATCGCTGTGTGGGGCGATGAGTCCGTGCTTTCCGAGCTGCGATCCAAAAGACGGAATGCAAAGATCTATGAGAAGATCTCTAAAGACATGGCAGAGAGAGGATACAGCCGGGATGTAACGCAGTGCCGCGTGAAAATCAAGGAGCTGAGGCAAGGCTACCAGAAGACCAAAGAGGCAAACGGACGCTCCGGATCCCATCCCCAGACATCCCGTTTCTACGAGGCACTGCATTCCATCCTCGGTGCGGCCGCCACCACTACCCCACCACTGACTGTGGACTCTGAGGATGGGATAGTGTCCACGGCCGGATCCTCGGACATGTTAGCGGACGGGGAAGATGAGGAAGGAGATGAGGAGGACGAGGCAGTCGACAGCGCTCACAACGCTGATTTCCCCGACAGCCAGGATCTCTTCATCACCCTTACAGAGATCCCCTACCAACCCTCCCCAGCCGTTACCCCGGACACAGAATCTGGTGAAGGATCATCCAGTAAGTGTTGTAAACATCTAAACATTTATTTGTAACAGAACATGATTATTAACAATTTAAAAAATGGGTTTCTCATGATTAGTTTGATTAACTTAACGGTTCAGTCATGGGCAGTGCAACTATTTGAAAAAAATCTAGCAATGTCCGGTTTTGCATGATTGTCCTGCCCAAGCCGCTCTACTGTTTAGTCCCTGCTACTGCAGCTACAGTAAGATGCGGTCTATATGTCCGGGGATGGAGCAGAAATCCTCCGGGGACATCTCAAGGAAGCTCTCCTGCAGGTAATTTGAAATCCGCTGCATTAGGTTCTTGGGGAGAGCGGCCTTATTGGGTCCTCCGTTGTAGGACACGTTGCCGCGCCACGAGACTAGCAAGTACTCCGGAATCATTGCTTGGCACAGCATGGCGGCATACGGCCCTGGTCTTTGAAGGCTTTCCCGGAGCATTCTCTGTCTGTCGCTCTCAGAGATCCTCATGAGGGTGATGTCGCTCATGACGACCTGCTTTGAATGAGGTAGGGGAATGTTAGTGTTGGGACTGCTTTACCGTTCCTTTACAGAACTGTAACCGCTGGTTTGCAGCCACGCGGTGGAGGCGGGAGAGGGTCAGCCGAAAGGGATCGTTCCCGGGGACAGCCGCGAGGGTGTGGGACAGGAGCAGACTTCCTGCTTGCCGGATTGCTGGCAGCAGGGACCGACATTGATTTCAATGTGAAATGAGGCCATTGCTAATATTAAAGTTTTAAGCTGCCACGAATCTACGGCTTACCATGTCTGCGTGCAAGAGCAATTCCGTTGTCCTGACAGGGTTCTCGAAAGTGCTCTGCAAAACCCCAGACACTGAATGCGAAGGCCGAGAATTCGACCTTGTGCTGAGTGCGCATGTGATAGGTGCTGTGCATGGTCCTGTTCACAGAGAAAGACTATGTTCTTTGTTCACAAGTACATTTAGCTTTCTGAGGAATTCACTCCCTTTTTCCCATTCCCACAGCCCCATCTGCGACTGTCTCAGAACCTAGCCTGTCATCACACTCCCAGAGGCTAGGGAGGATTAGGCATAAGAAGAAGAGGACACGGGAGGACATGTTCTCAGAGCTTATAGCCTGCTCCCGAGCCCAGGCAGCACAGCAGACCCAGTGGCGGGAAAACTTGACCCGAATGCACCAAGCAAACATGGATCGGGAGGAGAGGTGGCGTCAGGAAGACCAGCAGGCGACTCAAACCCTGCTTGGACTACTGAGGGAGCAAACGGACACGCTCCGGCGCCTTGTGGATGTTCTGCAGGAACGGAGGCAGGAGGACAGAGCCCCGCTGCAGTCCATCTCTAACCGCCCTCCCCCGCCACCAAGTCCCATACTCCCTTCACCCAAAGTGCACAGAAGGAGAGGCGGCAGAGTCCCTGCTAACTCTCACTCCACCCCTGCAGAGAGCTCGAGCAGCAGAAGGCTCTCATTCCCCAAAGTTTGACAAGTACTTTCCTTCCCGCCTGACACAAGCCCCCGTCCAAGTTTCACTTCCCAGTCCCATGTGTAGTTGATAATAAAAAATATGTTTCTGTTAACTACTGTTTCCATCATGTTCTTTTGGAGGAGGGGGGGAAAGGGGGTTGGTAATTGGACAGGACAGTCACCTTTGGCAGGGTACATAGTCGGGGGCAGGCACAGCAGCAAGGCACATACATAGTGCAGTGATGCAGTGACTACTTACCCTGGTTAGTCTGGGAGGTTCTTTTCATGTTATGTGGTGGGGGGTGGGTTGCTCTGTGACTTTGTGGCAGGGGAGGGCAGTTAGAGATCTTAAGCGGCGGTCCTTAGGCAGGATCACAGAGCCACACAGCAGGGGATCTGTAACCGTCCCCCCCCTGCCACAAAGTCACATAGACCCCCCATACACACAGTCCCTATCAGGAGGGGTGACAGGCTCCGTTGAAAGAACCATCCCACCACAGCGGAGCCTGTCAGTCCTTGAGTTTAGAAGCTGCATTCGCGCGACTACACTACACCCGCTCCGCACCACAGTCTGCGTCCCAGTTTTTAAAAATTCCCGCGAAAACAGTATTAAAGAAAACGGTGTGCTTTAACAAAGTTGAACTATTTTTATTTTGAAACGTGTGTTGGAAGTGGGGTGAAGGCTTCTCTGTACACAAAATTAGAAAGTCACAGGTTACCCTGCTCACTCAGGAACTTTGCTTTCAAAGCCTCCCGGATGCACAGCGCTTCCCGCTGGTCTCTTCTAATCGCCCGGCTGTCTGGCTGTGAGTAATCAGCAGCCAGGCTAATTTCCTCAACCTCCCACCCCGCCATAAAGGTCTCCCCCTTGCTCTCACAGAGATTGTGGAGCACACAGCAAGCTGCTATAACAATGGGGATATTGGTTTCGCTGAGATCACAGCGAGTCAGCAAGCTTCTCCATCTCCCCTTGAGACGTCCAAAAGCACACTCCACCACCATTCTGCACTTGCTCAGCCGGTAGTTGAAGAGTTCTTTTTCAGTGTCCAGGGCACCTGTATAGGGCTTCATGAGCCAGGGCATTAGCGGGTAGGCTGGGTCCCCGAGGATGACTATAGGCATCTCCACATCCCCAACAGTTATTTTGTGGTCCGGGAAGTAAATACCTTGCTGCAGCCGTCTAAACAGACCAGAGTTCCTGAAAACACGAGCGTCATGAACCTTGCCCGGCCATCCCACGTAGATGTTGGTAAAACGTCCCCTGTGGTCCACCAGTGCTTGCAGCACCATGGAAAAGTAGCCCTTTCTGTTAATGTACTGGCTGGCCTGGTGGTCCGGTGCCAGGATAGGGATGTGAGTTCCATCTATGGCCCCACCGCAGTTTGGGAATCCCATCGCTGCGAAGCCATCTATGATCGCCTCCAAGTTTCCCAGGGTCACTACCTTTGGCAGCAGTACATCAACGATTGCCTTGGCTACTTGCATCACAACAACCCCCACGGTAGATTTGCCCACCCCAAACTGGCTCGCGACTGACCGGTAGCAGTCAGGCGTTGCAAGCTTCCAGAGGGCTATGGCCACTCGCTTCTGGACAGTCAGGGCTGGTCGCATCCGGGTGTCATTGCGCTTCAGGGCAGGGGACAGCAACTCACAAAGTTCAAGGAAAGTTCCCTTCCGCATGCGGAAGTTTCGCAGCCACTGTGATTCATCCCAGACCTGCAGCACTATGCGGTCCCACCACTCAGTGCTTGTTTCCCGGGCCCAGAATCGCCGTTCCACGGCATCAACATGACCCATTGCCACCGTGATGTCCTCGGCGCTGGGTCCCCTGCTTTCTGAGAGGTCTGTGCTACTCTCAGACTTCAGGCCATCACCGCGTTGACGTAGCCTCCTCGCCTGACTTTTCTGCATCTGCCTCAGGGCAACCTGTATGATAAGCTGCGAGGCGTTGAGAGCGGCCACAACTGCAGCGATGGTTGCAGCGGGCTCCATGCTCACAGTGCTGTGGCGTCCGCGCTGTCAATGACTTGAAAAGTGCGCGAAATGATTTCCCGCCGGCGCTTTCAGGGAGGGAGGGAGGGCGGGAGTGAGTGATGGATGGATGACGACAGTTACCCAAAAGCACCCTCGACACATTTTTTTACCCAGAAGGCATTGCTGGCTCGACCCAGAATTCCAATGGGCAGCGGGGACTGCGGGAACTGTGGGATAGCTGCCCACAGTGCACCGCTTCCAATGTCGACGCTTTCCCCGTTAGTGTGGACTCACAAAGTCGAATTACTGTCCTTAGTGTGGACACACACGTTCGACTTTGCAATATCGATTCCAAATATTCGATTTAAGTAAAATCGAACTACTCTCGTAGTGTAGACAAGGCCTAAGTGATTGAGCAACAAAATGGCAAATGAAATTTAATGTGGATAAATGTAAAGTAATGATCATTGGAAAAAATAACCCCAACTATACATACAATATGATGGGGGCTAATTTAGCTACAACTAATCAGGAAAGAGATCTTGGAGTCATTGTGGATAGTTCTCTGAAGACGTCCATGCAGTATGCGGCGGCAGTCAAAAAAGCAAACGGGATGTTAGGAATCATTAAAAAAGGGATAGAGAATAAGACAGAGAATATCTTATTGCTCTTATTTAAATCCATGGTACGCCCACATCTTGAATACTGTATACAGATGTGGTCTCCTCATCTCAAAAAAGATATTCTGGCATTAGAAAAGGTTCAGAGAAGGGCATCTAAAATGATTAGGGGTTTGGAACTGGTCCCATATGAGGAGAGTTTAAAGAGGCTAGGACTTTTCAGCTTGGAAAAGAGGAGACTAAGGGGGGATATGATAGAGGTATATAAAATCATGAGTGGTGTGGAGAAAGTGAATAAGGAAAAGTTATTTACTTGTTCCTATAATATAAGAACTAGGGGCCACCAAATGAAATTAATGGGCAGCAGGTTTAAAACAAATAAAAGGAAGTTCTTCTTCACACAGTACACAGACAACCTGTGGAACTCCTTGCCTGAGGAGGTTGTGAAGGCTAGGACTATAACAGGGTTTAAAAGAGAACTAGATAAATTAATGGAAGTTAAGTCCAATTAAGGGCTATTAGCCAGGATGGGTAAGGAATGGTGTCCCTAGCCTCTGTTTGTCAGAGGGTGGAGATGGATGGCAGGAGAGAGATCACTTGATCATTACTTGTTAGGTTCACTCCCTCTGGGACACCTGGCTTTGGTCACTGTCGGTAGACAGGATAATGGGCTGGATGGACCTTTGGTCTGACCCAGTATGGCCATTCTTATCTTATGTTCTTATGTTCTGGGGAATAAAGTCCCTTCTTTCTCCTTCAAGTATAACCCTGATCTCTTAAGCATCCTGACATCATGAACTTTTCCAGTGTTTCCCAGGTTTGTAATCATGAATCTGCCTTGAAGGTCCACTAAGACTTGCAGAACGAGTGAAAAGTAACCTTTTTTGGTTCACATACTCACTTGTCTCTTGTGGTGGGCAAAGTATTAGGATACGGGTGCCATGCATGGCCCCTTCAGAGCGTGGAAACCCCATCCGCCGAAATCTAGCTATTATTTTTGGAACTTTTTTTTATGGCAGCCCCCCTGGATAAATGACAGTGTCAACTGCCTCACCAACATGCACAATCATGCCCCTGATAGTGGACTTTATAACCTTAAAGTGATTTGCAGCAGGCCTATAGTGGTCTGGTGTAGTCAGCTTCCACAAGGCAATAGCAACTCACTTCTGAACCAGTACGGCTTCCCTGAATCAAGTGTTCTGGTGCTGGAGGTTTGCTGCAGGCTCCTCACATAGCTCCATGAAGGCCTGTTTTCTCACTTCTGAAGCCACAGCTGGTCAGCCTAGGCTTCCAAACCAATGTGTTCCCATCCCACCATGCTGGTGCTCCTGCACTAGAAACGACAGTCCACCCAAGGGCAGATCTTAATCCCATTGTTCCATGTCTTCCACCCACTTTGGAAGGGAATAATAGCGAGGGGACGATCTGATCAGGAACTGCCATTGGCAAATGTGTGATGTGGGAGAGGGGAGATGATACCAACACCACACAGCAAAGCAGTCCCTGGAGCATCTCCTTGTTTGCACAGAACTCTGGGATACCGCCCCTGCTGTAGTGCTAACCTCATGTAACAACAGCGACGGTGTGGACATGGGTGTAGGCATGTACACAGCATTATACTAGTCTCCAGCACAGCATAATGTGAACACTTGAAGCGGGTGTCGGGAGCATGCACGAGCCTGTGCAGAGTCCAGCACTTGAGTCCGTGCACCAGTGTAGACCGCCTCATCCTTGCAAGAAGTGGCTTAGGGGCTGGAGTCCTGTAGAATGGTTCCCATTCATGGATCTATAGCTGAGATAAGTGCCTCCCTACTGTCAGGACTTAGGCACCTATAGCTGGGAGAGGGGTGGGGTTTAGCACAGGGCGTCTCTATTGGCTCTGTTAGCATCCCCCATTGGCTAGCTTAGGTAGCTCCCTGCTACTGTGCTGGCATCTGTGAATCTCAATCTAAGGCGCCTATCTCTCCCTTCAGGCATGCAGGGGTGTAATCAGGAAGGCCAAATCATAATTGGAGTTGCAGCTAGCAAGGGATGTTAAGAGTAACAAGAAGGATTTCTTGTTAGCAACAAGAAGAAGGTCAGGGAAAGTGTGGCCTCTTACTGAATGGAGGAGGCAACCTAGTGACAGAGGATGTGGAAAAAGCTAATGTACTCAATGCTTTTTTTGCCCTTGTCTTCACGAACAAGGTCAGCTCCCAGACTGCTGCACTGGGCAGCACATTATGGGGAGGTGGTGACTAGCCCTCTGTGGAGAAAGAAGTGATTCGGGACTATTTAGAAAAGCTGGACAAGCACAAGTCCATGGGGCCGGATGCACTGCATCCAAGGGTGCTAAAGGAGTTGGCTGATGTGACTGCAGAGCCATTGGCCATTATCTTTGAAAACTCATGGCGATCAGGGGAGGTCCCGGATGACTGGAAATAGGCTAATGTAGTGCCCATCTTTAAAAAAGGGAAGAAGGAAGATCTGGGGAACTACAGGCCAGTCGGCCTCACCTCAGTCCCTGGAAAAATCATGGAGCAGGTCCTCAAGGAATCAATTTGGAAGCACTTCAAGGAGAGGAAAGTGATTAGGAACAGTCAGCATGGATTCACCAAGGGCAAGTCATGCCTGACTAACCTAACTGCCTTCTATGATGAGATAACTGGCTTTGTGGATGAGGGGAAAGCAGTGGACCTGTTATTCCTTGACTTTAGCAAAGCTTTTGATATGGTCTCCCACAGTATTCTTGCCAGCAAGTTAAAGAAGCATGGGCTCGATGAATGAACTATAAGGTGGATAGAAAGCTGGCTAGATCATTAGGCTCAACGGGTAGTGATCAATGGCTCCATGTCTTGTTGGCAGCCGGTATCAAGCGGAGTGCCCCAAGGGTCGGTCCTGGGGCCGGTTTTGTTCAATATATTCATTAATGATCTGGAGGATGGTGTGGATTGCACCCTCAGCAAGTTTGCAGATGACACTAAACTGGGAGGAGTGGTAGATATGCTGGAGGGTAGGGATAGGATACAGAGGGACCTGGACAAATTAGAGGATTGGGCTAAAAGAAATCTGATGAGGTTCAACGAGGACAAGTGCAGAGTCCTGCACTTAGGACAGAAGAATCCCATGCACTGCTACAGATCAGGGACTGAGTGGTTAGGCAGCAGTTCTGCAGAAAAGAACCTAGGGGTTACAGTGGATGAGAAGCTGGATATGAGTCAATGGTGTGCCCTTGTTGCCAAGAAGGCTAACGGCATTTTGGGCTGTATAAATAGGAGCATTGCCAGCAGATCAAGGGACGTGATCATTCCTCTCTATTCGGCATTGGTGAGGCCTCATCTGGAGAACTATGTCCAATTTTGGGCCCCACACTACAAGAAGGATGTGGAAAAATTGGAAAGAGTCCAGTGGAGGGCTGGAGCACATGACTTATGAGGAGAGGCTGATGGAACTGGGATTATTTAGTCTGCAGAAGAGAAGAATGAGGGGGGATTTGATAGCTGCTTTCAACTACCTGAAGAGGGGTTCCAAAGAGGATGGATCTAGACTGTTCTCAGTGGTGGCAGATGACAGAACAAGGAGTAATGGTCTCAAGTTGCAGTGGGGGAGGTTTAGGTTGGATATTAGGAAAAAACTTTTTCAGTAGGAGGGTGGTGAAGCACTGGAATGGGTTACCTAGGGAGGTGGTAGAATCTCCTTCCTTAGAGGTTTTTAAGATCAGGCTTGACAAAGCCCTGGCTGGGATGATTTAGTTGGGGATTGGTCCTGCTTTGAGCAGGGGGTGGGACTAGATGACCTCCTGAGGTCCCTTCCAATCCTGATATTCTATGATTCTATAATTCAGTCATTATATATGGAAGCTAGGCACCTATTTCAGGCTTTGAGAGTCGCAGTGTGTTCCTGTGATTTTCTAGGCACCTACAAGTAAGATGTTGCAATGCTCAGGGTCCCTGCCAAAAGTTCTAGCGCTTCAGATCTAGCATCCCTTGAAATCAATGAAAAGAATGGCACTGACTTCAATGGGAGTTGGACAAGAGCAGCTGGATACTGTTTGTCAGTCATGTAGTTGATTAATAATGTATTATTTATTAAATAAATTTTACAATTCACTTGCTTTGCATTTTCACCTAACTCTATAGCCAGTCAGATAACACTCATCAGTTCACATTCCTTGTCTAATGTGCTATTTGGCGAATAATAATATCTTGTATTCTATCAGCTCATGTAAAGAACGTGAGCAAATTAGGCAGTGATATATATTTGAAGTACAAATATCAGACTTCATGAAGAACTGATTAAGTTTAAAATTAGATCTTCAGAACTGATCTTATGCCTATGCACGTGGCAACAGAAAGGAAACGAGTGC
Source organism: Trachemys scripta elegans (assembly GCF_013100865.1). Taxonomy (NCBI): domain Eukaryota; kingdom Metazoa; phylum Chordata; order Testudines; family Emydidae; genus Trachemys; species Trachemys scripta. Next base: position 61,302,123 of record NC_048306.1, on the reverse strand, counting down.
TAAAATCTCTCCAGCTGATAACGTGCTCTCAGGGAACTGAAAATTTGAGATTAAAACAAGATAATATTTCTCACGATAGATGTCTGAGGGCACATTCTCTGCTATGCCAATTTCTGCTGGGTGTGGGCGTGGAGCAAGGGAGCTGATTGTGGGTCCTTGATCCAGGGCCAGTTCTACACTAGTCTTGCTGCCCCTATAGATTAGAGCAGCCTAGGGCACCACTTTTGATAATAGAGATGCCCCCAGCCTGCTCTGATCTATTCCCACCTGCTACAACCCTTTGTCAGGTGGAGACTGCCAGACACGGTGTGCTCCAGTTCCGCCCCCTCCATTTTGTTCTGCACCCCCAACACATCCTAAAAGAGGAGAGCTGCAGGTGGGTAGTATCAGAACCGTAAGATGGCTGTACACATGTTGGGTAGTCACCCATGCTGGGGAAATCACAAGTCCTTGCCAATTTCTGGCATCTTTGGGGTGCTGTAACAGAGCAAAGGGCACAGGGTAAGCCAGAGAATCATTGATTTTGATCCAATACATTTCTCACATTAAATTCTCTCCACCAAAGAATTAAATGAAAATTACAGAAAGAGCAGTTGGGCCATATAAATACAGCAAAGACAGCTGTGGAAAGAGATGTGTTAGGGAAGGGTTAAGTCACTGCTTCAGGGTCACTGAAATATGCCAAGGAGTCCTATTTTCAAAGCTGGCCAGCTAAATCCTACACGTAGTTCCCCCAGCTTCACACCCAAATCCATGCTCAATGGTGCAGTTATCTGTTTTGAGTCCCCCAACAAAGCATGCAAATGCTCAGAGTGGCTTGGAGCCTGGTCAGCTGAAAGGCCACATCCTTCCTGGTGTCCTGCCATAATTGTAGTCAGCAGAGGTCTGGAACTGGATCCTCACTGGTTCTAATGGGAAGAAGCTGCTGCAAGGCATCTGGCAACACCTGAACCCACTTCAAATGGTTGAAAAATACAGGAGCAGGACTGTGCAAAATAAATCAACAAAAATGGGGAGGAAATGTCTTCCAAATTTTCTGTGGAAAATTTCAACTTTTTATCAAAAAAACAAAAACAAAAAATGTGATGTTTGGCAGAAACATTTTTCATTTTGGGTTTTTTTTTTTTTTTGACAAAAAGTCAAAAATTTCCACAAAAAGCAGACAGCTTGCACAAAACAATGTTTGATTGAAAACTCAATTTTCTGGCTAAAAGTGGTTTTGCCAGAACATTTGCAGCCAGCCTGACTCACTTCCCTCATAGGTCCACCAGAGCTGCAAAGGGAATGGCTTCAGAAGGTAATGGTTCTGATACCTCTCCTGTTTGCCCTGAACTGGTGCAGTGTGCATGGGCCAGTACCCAACAGGCAAGACTGTGCTTGTGCAAAGCCTAAAATGCAATAAAAAACTTTTTGGGTAGTTTCTGTATTGCCTTTAAATTATTTCATGTAAATTTAAGAAAGCACATTAGCTCAGGTAAACGGTATATTAAAGCGCTTGAGCCTACATGACTTACTATGCATTGAAAAACTGGTGGAAATGACCTTTGAAAGAATTTGTTTACAGTTTGTGGGCAGAAAGAAGTACGTATCAAGTAAGTACTAAGATCATTATCAAGCACCAGTTCTCTTTCTTTCCCGTCAGCAACCACAAAGCCTCAAACCTAGAGGCTATTTTAATGCATTTTTACTGGGGCTGGTATCACTTTTTCCCTTCTCCTTATTGCAGTGACGTGGCTAAGAGGTCTGTCTGGTAACTCTGAAACAGGGCCGGCTCTAACTTTTTTGCCACCCCAAGCAGCAAAAAAAAGCGCTGCCC
>NC_048306.1:61254224-61299907 GCF_013100865.1 Trachemys scripta elegans | reverse complement strand
GGGGGGGTCCACAGGGCCTGGAGACCAAAAAATTACGGGGGACAACTAAAAGAACAGGGACAGGAGTGAGGTCAAAGGATCAAAAGAAGGGAACCAGATGGGGACACCGAGCAGAGAACCCCGGATAGCACCCACTGCTCCTCGAAGGTGTCAAGGGAGTCAGTAGACGCCGCCCAGAGGAACTCTGCCCAGATACGTGAATGAACGGAGGACCGGAAATAGGCCCCACAGTCACAGGAGACTCCATCGGCCAACCTCCTCACTCTGGTTTTATAAATGGCCAGTTTTGCTAGGGCCAGGAAGAGGTTGACCAGGAGGTCCTGTGACTTTGTGGGGCGATGGATAGGGAGTGCATAAATAAAAAGATGAGGGGAAAAGTGCAACCAAAATCGTAACAAAATATCCCTGAGGAGCCGGAATAGGGGCTGCAGCCTGGCGCACTCTAGGTAAACATGCGCCAGGGTTTCCCTCACGCCACTGAAGGGGCAGGTGTCTGGGATGGGGTAAACCGCGCCAAGTGCACGCCCGTGCTCACGGCTCCGTGAAGGAGCCGCCAACTGATGTCCCCGGTGGGCTTCGGGATCAGAGTAGAATAAAGGCTGGCCCACCGGGGCTTCTCACCCTCCAGAGGTGGCAGGAGGTCCCGCCACTTCGTATTGGGGTGGGACGCGAGGGTGAGGACATGAAGAACATGGAGCATGAGCGTGTATAGATGTTTCCTTGGCGTGGTCCGGCACAGAACCGGCTGCAGATCGTGCAGCCGGCTCACGGCGAAGGGCCGGGGTGGGGGCCGATTGGGTCTATGGGGCAGGGGCCCGATGAAAAGGTCTGGAGGGCTCGGAGTGAAGGGTGGGTGGGGTGTGCCCTCTCGTAGGACCCGGTTGAGATAGTCCCGAGCAGCGGGCGGCAAAGTGGCCCTCATCTCCTGAAGCACGCGCCAGGGAGTACGAGGTCTGGAGAGCCCCAGGCGTTGAGCGAGCGTCAGGGGATCCAGCCAGTCTCCCCGGTCGTAGTCCAGGAGGTCTCCGACTTTGGTGACTTCTGCCAGGACCAACCTCTGGCGCACCATGGGGGACTCCGCCACCTGCACACAGAGCAGGGGGTTGTGTAGCAAGGGCTCCGCGAGGAGATCTGCCCCCACGGTGGCCACCACGGACCTGGTCACTGAGAACAGTTTCCAGGTCCGGAAGAGGTCTTGATAGAAGACCGGCAGCCTGGAGAGGTCTCGCGGAAGACCTCTTGGATGGAGACAAAAGAGCTGCCGGTCATATCGGAGCCCTCAGAAGCGGCGCAGGAAGGCGTGCGCCAATACGCTCCACGCCGGACTACCTGCACCATAAAGAAGCCTCTGCAGGGCCTGGAGATGGAAGACGTGGATCTGAGTGTGCAAACACTTCAGGCCCTGCCCTCCCTCCTCCAGGGGTAAATGGAGAACCCCTGCAGAGACCCAGTGCAGTCCTGGCCAAAAGAACTCCAGAATCAACATCCGGAGGTTGGCCAGGAAACCCGGGCCGGGACCAGGGTGTTGAGCCGGTACCAGAGCATGGACAGGACCAGTTGATTGAGCACCAGTGCTCTCCCTCGAAGGGAGACACACCAGAGCAGTCCTGTCCATTTCCGGAGCCGCTCCGACACCCTGCCCTCTAAACCTAGCCAGTTCTCCGGCAGAGACGGATGCGTGGCAGAAAGGTAAACGCTGAGATAGAGCAGCGGACCCACGCTCCACTGGACGGCCTGAAGCGCAGGTGGGAGGGAGCTCGCCTGCCACCCGTCCCCTACCACCAGGCCAGAGCTCTTGACCCAGTTGACCCGGGCAGAGGAGGCTGCCGAATAGATGGTCTGGCAAGCCTCCACCCACACCAAGTCGTCTGGATCTTGGACCACGAGGAGCACGTCGTCGGTGTACACCGACAGGACCAGCCGCAGCTCCGGCTCCCACAGCACCAACCCCGTCAACCTCCTATGGAGGAGACAGAGGAAGGGCTCGATCGCCAGAGCATACAGCTGGCCTGAGAGGGGGCACCCTTGACTTACTCCTCGCCCGAAGCTGACCGGTTCGGTCAGGGTCCAGTTGAGCCTGACCAAACACTCTGCGGAGGCGTACAGCACCTGGAGAAAACCCACAAACTGGGGCCCGAAGCCAAACGCTCGCAGCATGCCCAGGAGATACCCGTGGTCCACCCTGTCGAACGCCTTCTCCTGATCCAGGGACAGGAGGGCGAACAACAGACCATCCCTACACCCGAGTTCCAAGAGGTCCCGGACCAGATACAAGTTGTCGAAGATGGTGCGGCCCGGGACGGTGTAGGTCTGGTCTGGGTGGATCACGTCCGCCAGCACAGACCCTAGCCGCAGCGAGATGGCCTTCGCTACGACTTTATAGTCCGTGCTGAGGAGCGAGATGGGATGCCAATTCCGTAAATCGGGGAGGTCCCCCTTCTTCGGCAATAAGGCGAGCACAGCTCGCCTGCACGAAAGAGGGAGGACCCCGCCCTGCAAGGACTCAGCCCAGATGGTGACAAGGTCCGGGCCAAGGACGTCCCAAAACACGCGGTAGAACTCCACGGTCAGCCTGTCCATGCCCGGAGATTTATTGGTGGGCATACGGCTGAGGGCTTCCGAGAACTCGGCCAGAGTGAGAGGCAGCTCTAGCTGGTCTCGGTCGCCCACGCTGACCGTCGGGAGTTCATCCCAGAGCATTCTGCAAGCGTTAGGATCAGTCGGATCCGGGGAGAAAAGGTGTGCATAGAAGGCCCTGGCCCTCCCGCACATCTCCGCCGGATCTGTGAGGGGGGTACCTGCTAGAAGGCATGCTTCTTGGCCCCCCTCTTTTTCTCCAGGGTGTAGAAGAAGCGGGAGCCGCGATCCATCTCCCAAAGGAGGCGGATGCGGAATCGAACAAAGGCACCTCGGGCCCGATGGTCCTCGAGGGTCTGAAGCTCCTCCCGCTTCTCCCGGCATGCTCTGCAGAGGGATGGATCACCGGGGTTGGCGGCCAGATGCCTCTCTAGTTCTAAGACCTCCCGTTCCAACTGCCCTATCGCCGCATCCCTCCGTCGGCTGGCGCCCTGGGTGTAGTCACGGCAGAAGAGCCGGGCGCGCACCTTCCCCAGGTCCCACCACCGCCGTGCCGAGGGAAAGGCACGCCGCTGCCCTCGCCAGGCCAGCCAGAACTCCCGGAAGGATGCCACGAAGCCCACATCCTCCAACAAGCTATTATTAAAGTGCCAATAGGCCGGCCCCGGCCTCTCCGTGCAGAGAGAGGCTGTCACGGAGGCCAAATGATGATCTGAAAAAGGGGCCGGCCGGATGCTGGAGGAGTGGGCCCAGGAAAGATGGAAGCGTGACAAATAGATGCGGTCCAACCGGGAGTGGCATGACCGATGGACCTCCACCCGGACAAAAGTGAACGTCGAAATGTCATCCGGGTGGTGGTCGCGCCAGATGTCCACCAGGGAGTGATGTTCAACGATCTCCCGGAGGACGTCCGCGGCGGCCGGGTGCTGCTCGGTCCCCGAGCAGTCCCATTCCTCGAGGGTGGCGTTAAAGTCCCCGCCCAGGACCAGGCACTCGCGAGGATCTAAGGTGCCGAGGAAGGCAGACGCCTGCTGATAAAAATGCAACCTCTCCGGGCCCGATGTCAGGGCATAAACTTTGACGAGATTTACCACAAGCCCCTTCATACGGACCCGAAGGTGCAGCAGGCGGCCCGGCACAGCCTCGGCGACCCCCAGCACCTCGGGCCGTAGGTCGGGAGAGAACAGGGTCGCCACCCCAGCCGTACGAACTGTGAGGTGGCTAAAGTATACCCTGTCCCCCCACTCCAGCTGCCAACTAGCTTCAGCGGCTGGATCCGTATGGGTCTCCTGCAGGAAAATCACAGAGTACCCGCCCTCCCGAAGGAAGGAGAGCACCTGGCTCCTGCAGAGACCCATCCTACAGCCCCGGGTGTTCAATGTTGCAAAGATGATCGGTGCCATGAGGAGGACTGGGGGGGATCCTCGCTAGCAGAGACGCCCACGGCCTCCGTCGGGCTGCGCAACAATCCGTGACCTACCCCGTAGGTGATTAAGGAGTCACGGAAGAGGCGGACCTGTTGGTAGGCTGCGGCGGCCTGTCTCCCAGTCCTCTTACCCTCCCCCATGAGGGCCCTCGCGGCCCGGAGGATCTGATGGAAATCCCCCCATCGCTGGAGTGCAAGCTGTACCTTGTTGCGGGAGCCACGGACGTCCTCAAGGAAGTCCCGTAGCTCCTCTCTCAGCGTATGGGGGGGTGGGGTTACCGATCTATGGCTATCCCCAGCGGGGCCCCTGTCACAGCCCCATGGCCCACTGAGACGGGCAAGCAGGGGGCAGACCCTCGACGTGGCGTCCGATGGGCTGGCGCCACGTGGCCCGCCTCAGACCCTGGCTCAATGGGGGGCGGCGGAGGGAAAATAGCCCCTGGTGGGTCAGGACAGGGAAAAACAAAGGCCGCTCCTTGGGGGTCATCCTCTGGGATATGGAAGGAGACAGCCCCAGGGGCGGCAATAGCATCACAGGAAGTGGATGGGATAGAGACGGGGTCGGTGTCAGGGGCAGGGTCGGAGTCAGGAATAGGGACAGGGGAAGGGGCGATAGTGGGATCGGGGGCCACAGCAGCCAGGCCACTGGGTGGGGGGGTGGCACCCCACAAATGGGCTCAGGGATTTATGGGGAGGGAGGTGGGCCCTCTGTGATGCCAGGCTTGTGCTCCAAGGCAGATGGTAAGGCCACAGCATCCATAGGTGGAGAATCAACGACGGGGCCCCCACCCAGGAAGGAGGTCGGCTGCCCCTCAGCCACGAGGGAGTCCCCTGGCGACTCGGGTCCTGGCTGCATGGCACTGGCCATCGCCTCAAGAGGCTCGGTGGCCGCTAGCAGGGTGCCATCTGCGGCTGGGTTGGTGGAAGAGTCCAGGGGCTCCTCGGAGGCGGGAGCGGAAGCAGTGGGTAAGAGGACAGAACATGGGGAAAGCGGGGTTGAGGCGAGGTCGCTCAGATCGAGGCCCGCTGGCAGAGGGTCGTCCTCCCCCTGGGTAACCGGGGTCAGACCCAGGGCCTCGATCTCCTCATAAATGGAAGGGAGATCACCTTCCACCACCCCAGGGCTCTCCCCGCCTGCACCCGAAGCGACGCTCGCCTTGGTGCTTGCAGGGGCTTCAGATTGTAAGGGGGTGAGAGGGGCTCCATCAGGGGCTTCCACAGGAAGGGACTTCGGAGGAGGGGCAGTGCTATCCTCCGATGCTGCCACATCTTCCCCAGCCGGCAATGGTGGACAAAACCCACCTGGGGGCAAAGCGGAAGGCTCAGCATCGGTGCCCCCCTTCCTGGTCTTTCGGGGGGCTACCGCATCAGATGGAAGGAGCGGACCTCGAGCCTTCCGCTTGCCCTGCTTCCCCTGTACTAAGGACCAGCCCTCCATGGCATCATCCGGGGGCTGGCTAACAGGAGTCGAGTCAGGGAGCAAGAGCGAAGGCTTAAGGGCTCGGGGAGGCAATGGTGGGGCAGCATGTAGGAGGGAGGATTCTCCCTGGGGCATGCCCTCTTCTATGCCCGGCGATATCCCTACCTCACCCTCCTCCACATGCCCCGCCAGATCGCAGGCGGCAGAGGCGGGGCCCTCCCGCTCGTCTAGGCGCACTGGGGGAGATACCCCTTGGGCCCAAGCGGGAGCGTTGGTGGGCCGGAAAGGAGGAGGGGCGGCTTTGGGTGCTGGGCAGCTAGGGGCGCTGGCGATGTTGTGGGCAGCAGGAGATGGTTAGAAGGGAGCCTTATTCCCTGTAGAGGGAAGAAAATTCTCTATAGATTAATTAGAGCACCTGAAGCCAATTAGAGCACCTGAAGTCAGTCACCTGATAAAACCTCCTGCTTCAATGAGACAGGGGAAGGAGTTTGAGCAGAGAGCAGTTTGGAGGGAAGCAGAGGAAAGTTTGGAGAAGTGCTGTGGTGGGCTAAGAAGACCAAGACCCTAGGTAAAGGGACACCTGGCTTGTGCAGAGGGAGGGCAGGAAGCCCCCCCACAAGCTGAAGGGCAGGAGAGGGAAGTAGGCCAGGGGAAGGAACCACTAGTTCAAGTGGTTTACCACTATCCCTAGGGCCCCTGGGCTGGGACCCAGAGTAGAGGGCGGGCCCGGGTCCCTCCCTCTCCACTCCCCTCCTCTAGGACACTAGTGGGGCAGTTAATATTCCAGTTCAGGGGCAAGAAATGGCGCCCTGAACCCCTCCCCTCAAGAAGAGAAAGCGCGAGACCCATCATAGTAATGCCAGCTATTTGCCACAATATATATTTCCTTAAACTTAAATGCTTCTTTAAATACACAGGCCTGTAGTCTACTCCAGATATTAATTATTATTTGTCTGGCAGTAGTGCCTCGGACTCCGAGTCATGAACCCATTATGTGAGGCACTGTACAAACACAGAACAAAAAGATGGTCCCTGCCACCAAAACCCTGGGTTTTAAAAAATAAGAGCCTAAAGATAGACCCCTGGATCTAATATTTAGACGACTGCCTGATTCTTAAATGTGCTGAGTACTCAACAGCTCCCATTCAAAACAGTGGGAGAAGCTGGGTGCTGAGCAGTTTAGCCTCTTTATTTAGATGCCTGTTGGGTGTTGAGCTCCTTTGCAAATGTGGCACGTATATTTGAAAAACTGAGCTCTTAATCTGTACATCCTGAAATGTAAAACCCTACCCCTGTACGAGCCCCTCTCATATAAATGGGGAGTTCAGGTGTCTCTTAATGCTATTGTTTCAGATTGTCAGATGTCAGACTCATGTCAACAGTGCATTGGTTTGCACAGTGAGTGTTATCTTTGCGATCAGAATTTTTGTGGGCAGAGGTGGTTGAAAATGGAGATTCATCAAACCTGAAATGTTTCACCCAAAAGATCTGGGTTTGACAACTCATCTGCGAATCCACAGCAGGGTTCCCATGGTGACCTCAGTGCTTTCAGGACCTGAGGCTCCAGGGAAGACACACCAGGGGACTGTTCCAGAGCCAGGAACTTGGTGCTTCAGGATCCTTGGCTCAGGGTAAAAATGGCCAAATTCTTCTCACTATCAGGGAATGAGGCTGTTGCAAAGGAGACAGGATCATTTGTGCAAAAAACATGGCCTGTCTTTTTTTTAACATTTCCAGCAGTATTTCCATTGAGATAAATCATTATCAAAAGTCAAAGCAAGCCCCAAGGATTGATATTCATATGGCAGGAAGCGCTATTTAACTCAAAAGCACAACTAAGCTGGGAAACTCATTGCCACAAGACAGCATGGAGGTCAAGAGTTCAGTATGATTTTAAAAAGGATTAGACATTTATATGGTCAGTGAGAACACTGAAATCTATGATAGCAAGGATTTAAAAAAAATCAAGAGCTTTGGAAGTGATATGTTATGCTGAAAGGTGCTAATGCCTGCCAGCAAGTGGGTCTTGGATCCAAAGATAGTCCAAAAACTTGGTTAAAGCCAACAGGAATGCCAAGTCCTCTTTTTCAACAGAAGGAGAAATCAAGCCCTTCTATGTAGGACAGAGGTACGTCTACACTGCACAGGAAAACCCATGGCACTGAGTCTCAGAGCCCAGGTCAATTGACTTGGGCTTACGGGACTCAGGCTGCAGGGCTGAAGACATCAGTGTAGACATTCTTGCTTGAGCTAGAGCCTGGGCTCTAAAACCCAGGCAGGGGAGAGGATCTTGTGGCCCAGATCCAACTTCAGCAGAAAGGCCTACCTGGCTGTTTTTAGCCCAGCAGCGCAAGCCCCATGAGCTTCAGTCAATTGACCCAGGCTCTGAGACTCAGTTCTGTGAGTTTTTTCTTTGCAGTGTAGACCTATCCGAGGGCACAACTAGCCCTGGTGGATTAATCAGGGTTTCCCTGATTGCAAATGCAGTGGCTAGGATATCAGTTGCAGCCTGTGTGTGTTGGAGGCAAGAAAACCAGGAAAAGGAGTTATGAACATGACAGAGCTTCTTGGGCACAGAACTGGCTGGAGGGGAGGCTGTGCAAGGAAGCTGCCTCTTGCTATTTGTTTCTACTGTATTCAAGGAAACAGGCCTTTGTGCACATTTGCCTGAGAGCATAAGCCAACCTCTCACTGAGGAGACATAGGAACAAACTTACCCTGGGGACAGGCTATTCCATAAGTGCCTACTGCACCGTTCCCTGCACTTTCCCCTGAAGCAGTTGATGCTAGGATCTGTCAGAGAACAGGATACTGGCCTGATGGACCATGGGTTTGAGCCTCCAATATGGTACAAAAACCTTCACAGTACAAAAATGTATTTCAGTACAACAGCCTTTACAGAGAATTTACTCCTTTTCTGCTTCACACCAAACCAGCTATCCCGAGCACTAGGTTAAAGAAAGGAGGACATACCTTACCATATTTCCATCAGCAGTTCTTTAAGTTCTCTGTGCTCCTACTGAGATCTTTGCAAAATGCCCGTGGGAACTGATCTGATGTGTTTGGCAGCCGAGGGTCATCATGAGTATACACTCTAACAAAGTCAATGATATCCTCTGCTCCGAAGTGTCTTGGCAACCGAGGTAGCTAATTGAATCTCAAGATTTAGTATCTGTACTTGAGGACCTTGGGAATTACCTGCAGGCTCCTACCACTGTGGAAATTATAGTGGCAATCACTTCGCAAGCAAGGCATTCTGGTAAGAGGGTGATTTTCCAAGAGATGCCAAGCTCCCACTGCTTAAGTTTTTTCTTACAGTCTGTTGCTGAGATGAATCCATATTTAACACTAATGTACCATTGCTGTGAGGAGACAGCTTTGGAGAAATAAAATATATATGACACTAATGGAGGTTTTTTGTTAGGCTTTCATCACCCAGAAGCATTTTAATTCCCAGCCATTGAACTATTTTCACGTCTCTCTCTGTGACCTATCTCCTTCATTAATCTTTGCGGCAATCGGTAATTCCACAAACCAGTTCAGCTGACCATTAGTCTAATCAGAAAAACAGTTTTCATGTTTTAGTTAATTCTTATTGTTGTGATCATGGGTTGATTCCCAATAGAAAATTAACTCAGAACATGCATAGCACTCAGGCCATAAGTTTCATCTTTGTGCTTGTGCTCTGTAGGAGAAAGATGCCTTTCAATGGTTGGTTGGAAGTGATGGTCTTCAACTCTTGCACTGATGGCATCCTTCTAAATATCCTGCATTGTTTCATGAGCAGGGAGGGGCCTGAGACTTGACATTCAGTTCTGAACCTCCATCTGAACTTAAAAGTTACAGGGGGCAGATCTAGTGTTTCAGCTTGGATGCATTTTTATTCTTGAAGTCTTCTCTATACTATATTCAGAATGTGGGTGCTACAGCTGTTTAGAAGGGAATTGTGCCTACTTTTTATAGTATTTTTAAAAAAACTTGTGCTGTACCACCCTCAAGTTTACATTCTCCAATACAGCTCAACAGGACCAAAAGACTTTGCCCTCTGTATTCTCCCTATCTCTACTAATAGCTTTCAAGTCATAGGACCTGCTACTCAAACTGAGAAATACCTTACTTTGCATTGACTATAATGGGAATACTTATAGAATAAAATACTACAAAGCTTGAGTAAGGTTGGCAGAATTTAGCCCATAAGATCTAGTACTACAGCAGTGAGACTGCTGACATGCCTTGAGATGACAGCTACATACAATTCACCATTTACACTTTTCAAAATATTTTGAGGTGTATTTATGACTTACAAGGGTGTTGGATAGCCATATGTTACAGCTCTGTTCAGAATCACTGGCCATAATCCCTGATGTAGCTAATGATGAGTCTCTCTCATGCCAACAAGGGCACATGGAAGCCCAGCCACTTTTCATAACGTTTGGTATCCTCCAAGAGTTTAGCTTCCCTCTTCTTGGTGCATCATGATTGCCTAGGTTTGTGCTTATGCATGGCAGGCTGCTGAAAAAGTGGTGAGATCTCAGTTAAATCAGGGACTCAGCATATTTATTCCTAGTGACTAAGAATCAGAGCATACAGAGAAGAAAGGTGCCATAGCATGGGAGTGAATGAGAGATGTAGTAAGGGAAGCAACAAAAGAAATGGAGCTGGATCTCCAATGACCAGGAGTTGCAGACTATTGGTACGACATAAACATGGTTTGAGTTGAGTATTTCTATCTTGTAGTGTAATCACACACATCTAGTGCAAATGCACATTTCCTCCACCACCCACACTAGTAAAAATGCTTAAATAGATCTGCGCTAGTGGTTTAATTGCATCACCATGAGGTGCAATTGAGTTGGAATCCAGAGCTTGGTGTCTCACTTCCAGGTAGAGTGATCAGATGTCCCGATTTTATAGGGATAGTCCCGATATTTGGGGCTATGTCTTATGTAGGCACCTATTACCCCCACCCCATCCTGATTTTTCACACTTGCTGTCTGGTCACCCTACTTCCAGGAGAGAAACTGCTCAGTAGAAGCCCTGCAGATTGCTTACGCCCCAATCCCTTACAGTATCCTAGCACAGCATGTCAGACTGTACCACAACATGCAATTTTCCTGTTGGTTTCCATCCCCATCATTTTTTGTTTCACTCTTGACTGTGCATACTTGACTGGACAGAGTTAGAGATTTGTGTGACATTTCACCCCATAATGCTTTATGGGAATATGCTTATGAATGGATGTTTTATGCTACATAGGCCATGTAACATATCTCTGTAAAGGTTATGATCTATTGAATATATTCATCCTATTTGTATGCATGTGTCATTTTTGTACTCGAAGTTAGGAATATTGGCTGTGTACTTGCTTGATTTTAAGTAGCCTTAGTAAAGCATTTGGTCAGCTTCTTAAGAAAGGAATGTGCAAATTAAGTGCCCAATCAAGAAACACTTACTGAACAATGGATCTCGGAAGACTCCAATCTACCTAAGTAGTCTTTCTGGAGACATTCAAGATAGAATGTGGCTTGGCTGGTAAGGAACTGTCATGCATGGACATGTGACTTGCCCATGTGACTCCAAAACTCCATTTTGTAGCTGGATTCTACCTGGGGGAGGGAGGAGTGTCCACCCACAAGAGAGAGTCTATTTAAAGCTCTGGGACACCCCTCCATTTTGTCTTCAGCTGGCTCAAGAGAGAGCCTCTCCATCCCCAAAGGATACCCGAAGGAAACTGGAACAAAGGACAGTAACCACAGGGGGTGTGAGTGATTGCTGTCTTACAGACTAGTCTCCTTCTAGTCTGGAAAGGAAGCTTACTGGAACACCTCTGAGGATGAGGTTTTATCTGTATTCAGCTTTCTTACTGTATTAGGCATAGACTTGCATGTTTTATTTTATTTTGTTTGGTAATTTACTTTGTTCTGTCTGTTATTACTTAGAACCACTTTAAACCTCCTTTTTGTATTTAATAAAATCACATTTTACTTATTAATTAACCCAGAGTATGTATTAATACCTGGAGTGGGAGGGGGGCAAACAGCTGTGCATATCTGTCTATCAGTGCTATAGAGGGCAAACAATTTATGAATTTACCCTGCATAAGCTTTATACAGGGTAAAACAGACTTATTTGGAGTTTGGACCCCATTGGGAGTTGGGCATCTGAGTGTTAAAGGCAGGAACACTTCTTAAGCTGCTTTCAGTTAAGCCTGCAGTTTGTGGGATGTGGTTCAGACCTGGGTCTGGGTTTTGTAGCTGACAAATTTGTCTGGCACAACCAGGCAGGGCTCTGGAGTCCCAAATTGGAGAGGGGAAAGCAGGGACAGAAGTAGCAAATCAGTTGGCAGCCCCAAGGGGGTTTCTGTGATCCAACCCATCACAATTTGTAACAGCAGCAGATGGGTTTAATAAAAGGACATACCTTTAGAGACTGCCTGTTAAGCTCAGGAGCTATGATACAGCCTGTGTTTTGTTCTCACTAAGTCTTTACAGCTTGGCTGGCAGAGCTCTCTCATCTTTTAGAACCTTATAATAGCTAAAAACCAGTTTCAATCACATTTGAAAAGGTTTGAGTAAAAGATGGGAAAACTATAGCAAAGTTACAGGTTAATGAAGCTTCTAAACCAAAGCATTCTTCCCAATATGGAATTACACCTGGAAAGACAAGGAAGATAGATACAAGAGAGAACTCCATTATTGCTAGTAGATAGTCTTTCCTCTAAAGAGCTTTCAAATTCCTAAGGATGTAAAAGTAAAGTGAATGTTCATAATGATTTTTTTGTCATGTAAATGTGGAAAAGCTCTATTACCAGCAAAGCCACCTCTTCTTTCTTGCTTAACATGCAATTAACAGCATGGAGAAAAAATTAATTGGTTTTATCCAGTGAAAGACTCAGAGCCAAATTCTGTGCAACCCAGCTGATGTCACTTGGGCACATTCAATTAAGTCTCTGACTTAAATGGGCTTTGGATTGAACGCTCAGCTCTTAGCTTGCAAAATGTCAAACATACTGAAATCTGCAGGAAAACCTTATATAGCATTTTTCATCAGTAGATCTCAAAGCACTTCAGAAGGTTGTCCACATCATTATCCCCAGATGGAGTAATTGTTCTAAAAATGATTTTACATCAAAACCTTCACTCTTTTCTTCAAATAATTTTATTGAGGTAGCTCTCTAAAGACTTCATAGCCCATCCCACACCAAGCTCTTCCACTTACCAGATAAAGTACAGGAGCCTTTTTTATACCTAGCAGACCTATTAGGCAAACAAATGAGGATATAATGAAACTGAAATAACATTAGCCCAAGCAAACCCAAAATATACCAAGTATCAGAGGGGTAGCCATGTTAGTCTGGATCTGTAAAAAGCAACAGAGGATCCTGTGGCACCTTTAAGACTAACAGATATATTGGAGCATAAGCTTTTGTGGGTGAATGCCCACTTCGTCAGACATGCGTCAGGCATTCACGCACAAAAGCTTATGCTCCAATACATCTGTTAGTCTTAAAGGTGCCACAGGACCAAAATATACTGAATTCTAAAAACTAAAACCCTCACCACAGAACCTCAAACACCTTGAGCATTCTCTGATGCTTTTCACACTCTATTGGTGTCATGTTGCAACCAGTACAATATTCTCATGAGCTGGTGATGAAGATGGGTTGGAAAATTTAAAATAGTTTTTCTGCTGAATTCACATAAAAGAATTCACAGAACACCACCCTACAGAGGTATGATGGGTAGCTGTGAGAAAATCAGCAGACAAACATGCTAGCATGTTTCAATGATTGATTACTGGAAATAAATAAACACATAATTATAGTGTATATAATGTGCAATGCACTGAACAGATACAAAATAGATACACTCCCTGCTTCTACATGTAGGACACCAGTCGTTTTGTACAAACTTTGAGGGACAATATGGCCCTGGAGTTTTTCACAGCAAAGGTGTGAGAGAGTGACCATTTTAGAGGTTTTGTCTGGGTATTGAAATTGTGGTGTATGTATCTGAAAAGAGATGTCTTTGTGCTTTCTGTATATTGCATCTTTACATGGCAAAGGCAGCTGATTTTGTCATTTGGTTCAGATACAGAATGTCATACCAAGTCACTGTGTCGCTCTGTCTCTCACGCAAAGATATTATATTTTCTTTCTTCATCAGTTTTCCTTAATCTGAAATAAAAATGGTCTAGGTTCAAAACACATTTTGCTCTTTGTGTGCAGGAAAACACTGCAAAAAGTAATATGTACTGGTATATCCAACTGAGCAGCCTAAACCTTTGGCAGGGAAGACCAGAAATTGTCCAATTTACATGGTGTTTTCCAGACATAATATGAAGATAAGGCCCATACAATCATAAACTATCAGATGGGAAACAGTCAGGCAAGAGACTACAAGGGAAAAGGCATAACTGATTTTGTAGGAAGATTAGCCATGGGATGTTCAATGCTGCATTGCCAAGGTTACATATACAGTAGTTAGGGCTCTTTCTCACAGGGCAAAGAGGAAATGGAGAGTGTTAAAGTAAACAATGGGGTGGGGGGTGGTTGATTCAGATCATACTTATCCCAGTTTTATACCAGTATAATTCCATTTACTTCAATGACATCGCACCAGGATAAGTGAGGTAAGAATATGGCCATGGGATGGAAGACAAGATGAAAGAAGGAAATTTAGAGACACGTTTGAAGGAAGAGAAGGAAGGTGCCTTTTGAGCAGGAGGAGGGAGGTGTAAAGGCAGGTCAGAAAATTGCCAGAGGGAGAAGGAGACAAAGGAAGGAGTCATGCAAGATGCCCAAGGTGGTGATCAGCTATAGCCTGAAAAATGTCATTTGATCATCCATCTCATGGTGCAACTAACTATAACTTTTACTGGTGATAACATAATGCATACTTGCTACTCCAGGAACAACATAGACTGTTTCTCAAGAGCGTGGATAACACACTCAGAGCCAATCCGGGGGTGGAGGGGAAGGCGGGCAAGAGGGCAATTTGGCCTGGGCCTCAAGCTCAAAGGGGGCCTCAAATTTAGACACTTGTTAATTTTTTGGTATTTGATAAGTTTCGCAACTTGTTTTTATGCACATCCCTATTGGACCAAAATGTGACACACTCTCTCAGCTTAGAGCTGCAAATTTAAGCAAATAAGAGATGTGATTTGGTAAAAGACATAATTTTTTATTAACAGATATAGATTTTGTCATATTAAAGAGTTAAAAAAGTTCATAAATATTAATAAAAATATATCCGTTCTGATGGCACAAGATTAGACCGTGATGAATGTGTCCTCTCAGATCAGCTGATTATATAAACAAATCACTACTAGTGGCTGGTGCTGGATCAAGTGCATATTGAAAGGTAGAGAATTGTTACATTTTAGTGTCTTTATAGTTTTACATCTAGTTGACTAAGGAATTATGTATGTGTGTGAATTCCTCATTATTATCTTCATATGGTAGGTAAAAGAGGTGACTGGTAGGTTGGTTGGTTGAGACCTAGCATAGCCATCATCATTGGCTTTCGTAGTCTATAGGCCCAGATGCAAGGTGAAAATTTGTGAGGACAATCTTGTACAGTAAGTTTTGTGAGGACACACGTTTGAAAAGTTTGGCCATTATCCCTCTGTATATGTCTGTGTTTACTATATATATGTCATCCCTTTGTCTTCTGCTCAGCCTGTTACATTATACCTTACGTGCTTGAGTTTTGATTCAGTGATAAGGATAATAACTTGTCTGACTGTTTCATTTTGTGTTCTTAATTAGTATTCCTTCGTTATAAGTCTTTTCAGCATTTGTGTACATGTTTACAGTAGAAGATTTCAAGTGTAGATAAGCTACTTATGTACAACAGAATATTTCAAGTGTGGATAGGCTACATTTTGACCAGATAGAACAATATGAAGAAGAGATTTGAAAGTGGTGCAAGAAAGAGACTGTGAAAACAACTGAGTGAAGCAGCAGCTCAGAGCTCAAAGCCAATAACTTCATTTCTCAAACCACTGGAAAAAACACACCTTACCCAACAAACAATGCTACAGATAATGAAAACTCCGCAACTGCAACAGATATTTTAATGCCAATACCTGAATATGAGGACAGTAGTCAAGAAGGAGATGTGCCAACAGTAACAGATGCAGTAGAAGATCCTGTGTATGATCAAGAAACTCAAGAGCAACAGGAAGATGTAGATATTATTCAGCAAGAGCAATTCATGAGTACTACAGGTTTCACTGTGACGGACATTGGAACTATTGACGAGCAATTTTACCCAAATGCAGTCTTTTCTTCAAATTAGTTGTTTTGAAATTCCAAGTAACATTCCACGAGATGCTGATAATCATGCTTTCCCTACTTGTCTGTTAACAAAAACTCTTCCAAATGGTGAGACCTGCATAAGAGACTGGTTATGCTGGAGTACGGAAAAACAGTCTCTGTACTGTGCACCCAGCTTCATTTTGAACAAAAGTGCTGCAAATGCATCAATCTCTCATCAATCAGGATGGAGCATCAACAGAGGTTGGAGGAAGTTGAAAAACCGAATGAGAGTTCAATGTCACACAATGAAAACTATGTTGCATGGAAATCAGCCAGTAGGGCAGCATCAGCTGAAAGTTGAGAATTTACTCATGACAGAAACTAATAACTGGAAAAAACTTCTAGATGCATCCTGAATGTCATTCTTTTTCCTTCTGAGAAGGGATTGGCTTTCTTTGGTTCCAGTCAATGTATTGGCGATCATGCAAATGGAAACTTTCTAGACATGGTTGAGCTACTCAGCAAATATGACCCACTTTTATCAGAGCATATTAAACATGTTCGAGAATTGCAAGAAAGTGAAAAGTGCATGCGAGTCCATTATCTCTCCACACGCCTGCAAAATGTGGGTCATTCATACAAACAACAATTCTTGATGAGATTCGAAATGCCAAGTATTTTTCAATCACTGTTGATGCCAGTCCAGATTGTTCTCACAAGGAACAGACTACTATGGTTATTTGATATGTTAAGATTGTAGACAGCTCAATTTTCAACTGAAGGTTTATTTTGTTTGATTTCACGAGGAAAAACTGGAAAAGAAATTGCTGCTCAAGTATTAGCAATTCTAGAAGGTTTTAAGCTAGATTTTCAAGTCTTCATTGGTCAAACCTACGACAATGGATCTAATATGGCTGGAAAGTACAAAGGTATATACAAGCAGTTCTGCTTGAGCATAATTCAGACTGTATTTTCTCCAGCTGTGGAAACCACACTCAACCTTGTAGGTGTTGACTGTGCTGAATCATGCAAGGAGGCAATTACTTATTTTGGAACTGTTCAGCAAATGTACAATCTCTTCAGTAGCAGTCCACAAAGATGTGAAATTCTGAAGCAATATCTTTGTGTTTCACTGCATGGGATGTCCAAAACTAGATGGTCTGCACGGATTGATGGTGTTCAACCAGTTGTGCAGCATTTGAATTCAGTGAGAGAGGCTTTAGATGAGCTTGAATCTCTCACTGCACAGGCTCAAACTGAACTTCAGTCTATTCAGAAGTACATGTCCAAATTTGAATGCATTCTGATGTCATCTTTGTGGATGAAGCTACCTTACAATGATCCACCAAACTAATCTGGTACAGACTGAGTAATGAAGCTCTGCTTTCTGCAGCTGAACAATTTTAGCAACAGTACAACAAAGAAATCTCAAAAGATCTTAGTGACAAGGTCATCTTCCTCAAACCAATATATTCCACGAACTTTAAATTGGATTGCAAGCCAATGGAATTGCTTCAAGAAATACTTGAACTTGGCTCTCTGGGGTGTTTCCTAATATCACAATTGCATTGCATATTTTTGTCAGTTTGCCTGTATCGGTGGCTTCAGGTGAACACACCTTCAATGTGCTGAAGCAGGTAAAGAACTATCACTGTTCAACTATGGGACAAGAGTGTTTGAATGGGCTCACTATGCTTAATATCAACTGTGACATTGCATGAAAGCTAGACTTTTCCTCAATAATTAGTGCATTTGTACAGAAAGGCTAGAAAAGCATTTGTTAAATAAAAAATATTCAAATGATGTCTCACTCTTTTTTTGGTGCCTTATTTTGTTTTCATGTGTCATTTTTTATTTTTATTATGGCTAGGGGCCTTGAAAGCTGGAAGTGGCCCGGGCCTCTCTGGACCTCTGAGAGGGCCTGAACACATATCATTGCTGTCAACATTGCCTTGCTAGAGGTAATTCTAGCAAAAATAAACTCTCTCTCATCTGTGTCTGTATTTCCTTCTCTGCTCCAACAGCCTGCAGAACTCTGTCACTGAAGAACAAAGACGATTGTCAGTGAATCTGCTAGGAATACTGGAGACAACCTACAGTTGCCTTTTAAGAACACATAAGGGCACGGTGATATGATATATGATAATTCCAGATGGAATTCCCAGTGGTTTCTGCAGAAAAATAAAGCACAATGGGCCAGATTCATTCCTGTTATAATGCCACAGAAGTCAGAGTTACAGCAGGGAAATATTTGTCTTACTGTATTCCCTGGGAGAGCTCTCTTATAGGAGAGGAGGAGGTGGAGATATTCCATGCTATAGCACTGATCTGCTGGGGTCTGTATTGCTTATTCTACAGATCTTTCTGGTGGAGTGGGGGCCTTTTGAAACCTCTGCTGGTGGTGTCCTTTGGGGTAGACAGTAGCACACACTGACATACACACAGTGCAAATAGTGAAGATTTGTCTCCTGTGCTGGTTGCATGGAGGCATGAGTATAAACAGGCAGACGCCACATATGCTTTTTAATGTCATGATCCCCAGCCTGAATAGCTTCTAGTCTATGCATTAGCAACACATGACAATTGTTTTTCCTCCATAGGCAGTCATACGTACAGTGCAGACTTGATTCTTGGTTGAAGTTTCTAGGCATTGCTGTAATATAAATACTAACATCACCACAGGAAAATAGACTACGAAATGCCTCAAAATCCAAGGATTCTTGACTTACTGGCAGGTACCGATTTATGAGACCTCAAAAGGAATACAATTCAGAAATAGTTTTAAATAGAACCAGGGTAAATCTGGGGACTCATTTGGGCACTGAAGAAGTTCTTACAGACAGTCCAGTACCTGTATGAGACACCGTGCCCTTATGTGTTCTTAAAAGGCAACTGTAGGTTGTCTCCAGTATTCCTAGCAGATTCCCTGACAATCGTCTTTGTTCTTCAGTGACAGAGTTCTGCAGGCTGTTGGAGCAGAGAAGGAAATACAGACACAGATGAGAGAGAGTTTATTTTTGCTAGAATTACCTCTAGCAAGGCAATGTTGACAGCAAAAAATTGCATTTCTGAAAACTGAATTTTGTTGACTTACTAGAGCAGTCACTGATTATCCCACAAAAAGGAAGGATGACCCATCAAAGAACTATATTTTTGTTTCAAGTTTGTAATGGCACAAAGATTGGCCTGGATGCTGGGCTGTCTGTGGCAGCATTTCTTCATCAGGGTGCCCAATTTTCAAATATGCTAATTTACGTTCTGGCTTCAGATACCACCTAACTGGATTTATTGATATCCAAGGGCTTTTTGTGCCTCCAATAATTTTGTCTAAATATATTATCCTGAGGATTTACATTTATTATTATTTTATAGCACCTACCAGTGTGACTAGGCAGTGCACAGAAAACGTTTAAGAGACAAGTACGACTGGCCTCATCCAGCTCTCTTTGCACTACAGGAGGGAAAAAGTTCCCATTTCTCCCTTTCTCCCCAGGGAGCATAGAGCTGGTGTAGCCACTAGGAGATGGGTTCCAGCAATTCCCTGTTACTAGTCCCTTAGTGGCCATTGCCAGCTAATGTAGTTTAGGGCAGCAGCCCATGACGGCTTTAATATATGCCTGGGCTAGCACAGGTTAAAGTCATAATAGGTTCCCAAACTCACAACCTGGGTGAATTTTGACACAGAAGAGAATCTGGGATTTTTCGCCCAGAGTGGTTTATATTTGCACATTTCCTTAACCATGTATATTTCCGGGACAGGGAGCAGAATTTGCTTCTGTGTAGATTTTCCTCCATTTTTGCCTTATTTAACTGTGGATCAAAGGAAAGGTCTGGTGTTTGGATCTGGGTGTATGGGACCATTATTCTCTTTTATCTGCCTTTTATAAGGATTGAAATTCTTCCTCACACATTACTGTATGTTGTGCTTTCATCAATTAATAATATGTAGCCAGAAAAAAATAAAGGTCTTCCAGCTGAGCAGCTGAGTTAACAAAATGGAGCCAGCACACTGTGGCACATGATAGGCAAAGTTATCTCAATTAATTGTAGTATTTCCATGTAAATGACAGTGCTAATGAATCACCATAACATACTTCAGCACAGAATGCATCTTACATGAATACGTGTATTCAGCATCATTATAGGTCTTTTCTTGGCCTGCTTAAAGAATATTAGAACAGGAGGGGGTGAAACTTGCATGGATTATGTTCAGTCTCTCTGAAACAGAAAAAGACTAGTAATATTTTAAAGGGTTAATATTTAAATCACAATTTCCCCAAGGGTTAACAGTCTCCATCAGTAGCTAATGTAAGAGATCCCACAGTACATTTCCCTCTCTTATACTGATTTCACTTTTTAAAAAAATGTTGATGGCTGAATATAACTCTCAAGTGAAGTAATGTCCAACAAATAATTGCTTTTGTTTAAAATAATTTTGAAACATACTAGAACATGAGCTGTAAGAGACATTAACAAGATTATCAGCATGGCCTCCTGCAATTTAATTGATAAGCAATGTTGTATTAGAAAAGATGCTTTTGCATATTTCATATTTCCCATTTGATTCACTGGGCCAAGCCCAACTGAGATGCAATGAAGTGTGGCACATGAAATGACACATTTTGCCTGAAGACGTACTAAATTAACACCAGTAATGTGAAGACTCACTCCATAGGAATTCTGGAACCTGGATATGGCCAATAATCCAGACACTGCAAGTGCTGAACAAATTTATACTAATTAAATTTCAGTTCATGGAAGTAGTTTTACTGAAGTTCAATGGCTTTTATCCCGAGTAATGACTGCCCTTTATAAAATTCTTTGGCTGGAAGTATAGGGACAATGTCCGCTCGCCAACTCTGGTGTATCCCATTACCTTGTGTAATCAAGTGTGACTTGCTTTCCAAATACATACACAAAGCTCTGAACATTCAAAAAGATGTGAAGCACTGAAATAAATGGTTTACAAACAGTACCATGCATCTTTCTTTACTCTGCAACATATACATTGGCCAAACTGTACAGTCTCTACGTAAAAGGATAAATGGACACAAATCAGACATCAGGAATGGTAACATACAAAAGCCAGTAGAAGAACACTTAAATCTCGCTGGGCATTCAATAACCGATTTAAAAGTAGCCCTTCTTCAACAAAAAAAAAAACTTCAAAAAAAGACTTCAAAGAGAAACTGCAGAGCTACAATTCATTTACAAACTTAACACCTCAATTTGGGCTTGAATAGGGAGTGGCTGGCTCACTACAAAAGCAATTTCCCCTCTCTTGGTATTGACACCTCCTCATCAATTATTGGGAGTGGACCACATCCACCCTGACTGAATTGGCCTTCAATGTTCGTTTTCCACTTGTAAAGTAACTCCCTTCTCTTCATGTGCCAATATATATTTATGCATGTATCTGTAATTTCCACTCCATGCATCTGAAGTGTGTTTTTTTTTTTTTTTTTTACCCACAAAAGCTTATGCCCAAATAAATCCGTTAGTCTTTAAGGTGCCACCAGACTCCTTGTTGTTTTTGTGGATACAGACTAACACGGCTACCCCTCTGATACTTGGTACATAACACAGAGTTACAGTCTGGACTATGGTATTATCATTGTGCTTAACTATTTCAAGTGAATAAAACACAACACAGCACCTTAAATCTTTTAAATGTCAAGACAGAAGAAAATTGGCCAGGCTGGTTAAAAACTGACCAGATGGCAACCCTAAGTGCAGTCGCTGAGATTCTGGGCAACCCTGCTATAGTTTGGACAGATGGCATGGGAGAGTCCGACTTCCCCTCCCTTCCGCTACATGGCCAAGATTTACAACAGGGTAAGACATACTTTCTGCCCCTGAACTGCTAGCTGCCAAGATCAGAGTGCATTAAGCCATCAGATAAGTATAGAAGGGAGGCTGTGGCATTTTTAGCCCAATATGAAAGAGTGGTTTTAGCAATTTTTGAAGTACAAATTAAATAGCAAATGGCTGGGTGAAATTTTCCTGTAATGAATATTTATTTTTTATGACCTAAGTACACACGCAGGCATATTAAACACAAAAAACTGCATAAAAATTGCATTTAGGCTGAGAAACAAGCCAATAATAGCGAATAAATTCCTTGTTAGAGATGACAGTAACCTTCACCCAGGTTACCCTTAGAAAATGAAGGAAATATTCTACAGTTATGGCCCACATCATTTTAGTTTTACTCTTTTGGTCCATTACTGTAGTGTAAAAGTTACCACAGCTATGGTTGCTATAGCACAACAGTTGTACAATACACATCAATAATTGATGTGAGGCCCAAAAGACTAATGTGATACTAAAGGGTGAAGGAAGTGAGAATTAAACCAAAGAGTTAAAAAAAACCCAGATACATTGGGCCAGATGCTCAGCGGATGTACATTGGAGTTGCATCAGTGGAACAAAGCCTATTTCCAGACTGCAAACTGGAAAGATGTTCATATACACTGCAGTTAAGATGGCTTGTAGCATGTACCCATCCAAAAACTACAAAAATTAGTATTGTGATTTAGGGAAAAACATTTTTAGAGGACCAAATGACATTGTCTAGTTTGCTTTGTATTAACACTCAGTCTGCTCTGTGAACCTGCCTGACCTCAATACTACAGGAGAGGGGCCCAGTCCTGCCAGGTGCTGAGCACCTGAACCAGTTGAAATCCATGAGGTTTGAGGGGGGCGAGCAGCTTACAGGATTGGTCCTTAATGGAGGATCATTCTAAACTCTACCAAGCAATGGAGTCTGCATTATTTAATTCACTAACATAGACGATCACAAGCATTTTAGAAAATGCAGAAATAACTGTTTATCTGAGGAACAGTCAGGATGAAGTGTATAAGGAGGCCTTTTTTTAGTGTGGAGGACTCACATAGCTAAAGGGATGTTAAGGTTGCAGAGCTGAAAAGCTATTATTTGTGTGTCTCTTAGATACTCATGATCTTTCTTTCTTAGACACTTACCTCACATAAAATAGATGAATCAGAACTTTCATGTAAAACATATGGATTATAGGCCTTGCCTACACAAAAAAGTTAGGTTGACGTAAGTCACCTGACATTGACCTAGTTGTGCATGTCTACTCTTAAATTTTCTCCGACTGAGGTAAGTGCCCAGTAACACCACCTCCCTAAATGGCGTTGAGCCATGGTTGACATACTGCAGTAGACGCAGTACTAGTGTAGATACAGTGTGACCTGTGTTGACCTTACTGGTCCTCCAGCATCTATCCCACAATGCCCAACACTGATCGCTCTGGTCACAATTGTGAACTCCACTCCCCAGGGGCCACAGAGACTGGAAGCCAGGGCCCGTTAAAAATGCCATCTATTCTTGAAATGCCTTTTCCTGATTGCCCAGCCTGGTGATCATACTTAGCAGCCCTCCCTCATCGTGTGCAACTGCCCAGCTGACCACGCTGGCTACCTGCTCCAGACAGGCTCCTGCCTTCTGTAGACAGGAGATATTGTATCTCCTGGGCCCCTGGGCAGTAGAGGCTGTGCATGCACCTCTATGGAGCAGTCATAGAAATGTGGACATCTATGAGCAGATTGCATGGGGGATGCAGGCAAAGGGGTACAGCAGGGATCAGCAGCAGTGTTGTGTTAAAGTGAAGAAACTGTGGCAGGCATACCAGCAGGCCAGGGAGGCCAACAGTCGATCTGGTGCTGAGCCACAGAGCTTCCACTTTTACAACAAGCTGCTTGCCATTCTTGATGGAGACCCCCCCTAGAACCCTTCAGAGCACCATGGATACCTCTGAGGAGCCCAAGAAACAGACCCCTGGTGTGAACAGCAAGGAGGAGGAAGAAGAGGAGTAGGAGGATGAGAGACGTGACACCAGGGTTCCAGTTATGCCACAAGCCAGGATCTGTTTGAGTCTCCAAAGCAGTCTAGTCAGGCGCAGCAGCTGAGCACAGGTGAGCCTGACGCAGGGGAAGGAACCTCAGGTAAGTGTGTGAATGAACTTCCCATTACCGTGTTTAAATGGGAAGATGGATCCTGACACCAACGTAGCAGGACACAGGTATCAACTTTCCATTAATGTACTCCTACTAGATGAGGTAGCAGTACAATAAACAGAGGAAGAGTTGTTATCTGCTTTTCATTCCCTGTAAAGTTAGCCAGGTGTGGAGGAGGGGTATGGGGAGCAGTTTGTTTATGTACACAGGGATGCCCTTTGAATCCTCCTTAGATTTCTCAATGAAACTTTCATGGAGGTACTCTGCAATCCTCTCCCAAAGGTTTCTAGGGATGGCTGCCTTATGTCTTCTGCTGCAGTAGGACACTTTCCCACACTATTCAGTGATAACTTCAGCAGGCACCACTGCAGTAAACAGGCTGGTGGCATATGGATCCTGCTGGCTTCAGGATGTCAGCAGCAGCTGTGTTTTCTGTGCCTTTGTTCCCTCAGGAGTGAAATATCAGTCAAAATCACCACTGCTTGAGGTAAATAGTGCCGTTGCCCTGCACTCACACCTATGAACATAGGGACTAAAATGTTATTGTTTCATGCAACCAAACAATCCCCCCCTCATTCTCATCTTTGCCACACAACTGCTGGGCCATACTCACCATGGCTGGGGCTGGAGAGAGTGCTATGATCTGATGCTCCAAAGCTAAAGTTCCAACAAGCACATCTTGTTTAAAATGTTAGGGGAGCAAAGGAAGAGAGTTCTGAAACTTAACTTCCACTTTCTGTTGTGACTAGATACACAATGGTACAAATCTCTGTGGTTTAATCTGTAGGTGCTGCTGTTGCAACCTTGAGAGGCCTCTCTCCACACCCGGCCACGATAAGGAGGAGAATGAAAAGGAGATGGGAGGATGTGTTCAGTGAGATCCTACAAGCCGGTGCTGCATTGGACTGTGAACAGAGGGCCTGGAGAGTTTATATCTCAGACACTATGGAACAGGAAAGAGCAGACAGGAGAAAGGCCCACGAGCCTGAGGAGGAAAATGAGAGAGGGAGATGCACCAGCACATAATGGGGCTTCTCTGGCAGCAAACACAGTTGCTGCATTCTCTTGACCTGCAGGTTCAACAAGCACAAGTTGGCCTACTTTTGCAGTCAGTGTAGAACTCCATTTCAGCACCCCACCTCCGATACACCCCCCCATCATTCCACGGGGCAACAGAGGCTGCATCCTTACCCCTGCCACTCCAGGCTGGGGGACTATAAGGACAACCACAGCTTCATGTACACTGACCAGGGAGAGCCATGATTGCTGTATGTGTAGCAAAAGTGAACTGAAATGGACATGAATGCACTTTCCTCTTGTTGTGTTCTGTTAATTTATTTCAGAACTTGCCATTGTGTTTGCTTTTTAACTGCACATGGGTTTTTTTTGTACTGGTTTTGGTACACAATAAAAATCTATTTTCTGGAAAATAATTAATCTTTATTACTTCATCACACATGCTTCAAAATGCCTAGCACTACTGACAGCACCCACTACTTGTTATTATACAGGGTGACAGAACTCATAGGATCAGTGACATACACAGTGTAATAATTATAAATATACCGCATGCACTGCAAAATCAACAAGTGCATTAACAGACAGTGTGATATTCATAAATGTACCCTAAGCTGCACACAACTTCTAACACCCCCAGAACTTCAGGGCCCAACAAAGCACAGTCCATTATAACATATTACTGTGTCTGACTGTTAAGATGCTCTTTTGAGGCCTCCTGCAGCTGCATAGCTCCGTGTTGAACTTTTCTAAGGGCCCTGGTGTCTGGCTGTTCAAACTCAGCAGACGGCTGCACCATCTCAGCCCTCTACCCTGATGGCAACTTTGCCTCTCAGATATTATGCAGGACACAGCAGGCAGCTATAACCACTGGGATATTTTTCTCACTGAGATCGAAACTTGTGAGTAAACATCACCAACGTTCCTTCAATCTACCAAAAGCACATTCAACTGTCATTCTGGTGAGCTCATAGTTGAATCTTTCCTTGGTGTTGTCGAGGTGGCCAGTGTATAGTCTCATAAGCCAGGGGAGCAAGGGGTAGGCTGGGTCCACAGGATCACTACTGGAATTTCAACATAGCCAGTGGTAATCCACTGGTTAGGAAAATATGTCCCTGCTTGCAGCTTTCTGAACAGTCCTGTGTTCTTAAAGATGCGAGCGTCAGACACCATCCCGGACCATACAGCATTGAGATAGGTGTAGTGTCCTCCCGATTCACAAATGCTTGCATAACCATAGAAAAGTCACTCTTTCTGTTGATGTACTCTGAGGCAAGGTGGGCTGGTGCCAAAACAGAGATAGGTGTGCTTCTATCACCCTGCCACATTTCAGGAACACCATCCCTGCACATCCATCCACTATGCCCTGCTGTCAGGCTCCACAAGTCTTGGAGTGGGTTCGTGGGGGTCTGGGAGTCATCACACTCCAATCCTCCACCCTGCAGCTCAAAGACAGTCGCTGGGACCAGTGTACATGAAGCACAGCTGGGGCACAAGCCTCACCTCTACGCTCTGATTGGGAGAGATCCAAGGCTCCTGACTGGGCTGCAGCCCCTATTTAAGCAAGGAGGAAACAGGCAGTTGTCCACAAAACTGGGCTTCACTTTGCCATGGACTGCTGGTCTGGTGTTTACTGGCTCCTGCCTTCTGATATCTTCACATAGCCTGACCCTTGGTAACTGCCTCCTGGTTCCTGTCCTTCAGTTTCATCACCTGATCCTGACCTCCCGATATCCTGACTCGGCCTGACTCTTGATAACTGACTCTTATTCCCTGATCTTTGGTTTGTCTCTTGATTCTGGTTTCTGGGCCTGATTCCTGGTAACTGGCCCCAGCAACTCAACCCACACCCGACACTAGCCCCTAGGCCATGCTGCCCACGCCCCAGCCATTTACACATTCTAGGTGAACTCTTGACACTTCTGAAGTTAACAGCCCAACTCTAATTGACTTCAGTGGGGCCAGGATTTCACCCTAAAGTTTTTGACATTAAGTTTTTTTTTTAATTCTTAAGCTACAGCAGAAATGTACGGGCAAGATCCTGTTCTCAGAGCCTCATGGCAGAAGTCATCTCTGATATTCTGCTTTCCCTACTTGGGACATTTTCAAATGTAACGAGTTCCCAGTGAAAGTGTACCACACATAGTAAGAACAGAATCCTGAGACCCATCATGTAGTTCTGAGAGGAGATTTTATGTAACAGTTGGCTAATTTAGTGCTAATTACATATCATTTAATTCTTTTAAAATCTAGTAAAAAATGCATTACCCCATTTTAGATCCTGCAAAGTGCTGAGCACTCAAACTTCCGTTGATAGTGGGAGTTGCAGAAACTCAGAATCTTGCAGGACTAGGCCCTTAGGAAGCAAAGATCTCATTGATAGTGCTATAAATAAAGGATTTGAATACTTCTGTACATATCTATACTTTATAGCTATATGTGTATTGTGGGTGGTCATTATTTTGATACCTACATCTCCGCCTGCAATTTAGGACACCGATCTATTTAAATCTCTGAAACTAGCCTGCACGCACCATACAATTGTCATACTTATTTAAAGCAAGATTGGGCAATCCTTATTTTTCTGAGTGAGTGCTTACTCGTGTGAGTAGCCTCTTGGATTTCAACAGGATTACTCATGTAAATTAGTGCTTCCCTAAGTGAGTAAAGGTTGCTCTTCCTTGCCCTCTATTTGGATTTATAAGAACAGAATCAGAGAAACCTCTCCCATCTTCTTGACAATTACTTAAAAACAGCAATTACTGCGAGAAAACTACAACTGGCAGCAAATTCTATTGCCAACAACTAGCCAAACCCATTTCATTCATGCGTTTATATCAGTTTTAATTGTACAGGTCTTATGTTGGGTAAGGATATGTAGACCATCTCCTTATATACAACACATTGTTATTATTACATTAGTATTACAGTAGCAACTACAAGCCCTAACTGAAGTCAGGGCCACTCGATGCTTGGCGCTGTATATAAACACAGTAAGAGACAATCCCTGCTCCAAAGAGATTTCAATACAAACAGGCATAGGGTTGGAGAAAGCAGAATTATGATACCCATTTACAGCTGGGAAACTGAGGCATGGAGAGGCCAAATGAATTTCCCAAAGTCACCCAGCAGAATAGTGGCAGAGCCAGGATCAGAACTCAGATCTCCTGAGTCCATCCCAGTGTCTCAGCCATGGGTTCATCCTTCCTCCCCTAGACACACATACAAAAAGAGGGAGTATTTTTTTTAAATCACTTTACCCTCCATGTTATCATTACAAAAGTGAATTTTTCTGCAGTTCTGAGACCAGCCAAATCATAGAATTGTGTATAGCAGACAGTAACATAACATGCTCAATAACAAGTACATTTTAACAATACACTTGCATGGGAGCTCTCTCTGGGCTTTGTGCTTTACTGATGATTGGTATAAAAAAGAAAAACACACGCACTATCAAAGACACCGTCTTTTGGGTCATATAGGTTCTCCTACCCGACTCATTCATGTTTCCTGGTGTCAAGAAATAGAGTACATAAACTGTATCTTAATTTAGACCTGTGCTGTCAGGGGCTGGAATTTTCTAGCTGTGAAAAATTTTCTAGAGTGTCTAGCTTTGCCTGAACAGAGCTTTGGGATGTCTTGTACATGGATTTCTCATACATAAAATGATGATAAATTCGTATTCTTTAGGGAATTTCACAGAAGAGCTCCATAACAACAACAAAAAGGATTTTATAATTTATTTGTATTGTGTGTGTATTGCACCTACGAGCCCCAGTTGTGGACTAGGAACCTGTTGTGCTAAGCACTGTACAAACACAGAATAAGAAGATGGTCCCTGCCCCAGGGAGCTTTTGTTTTACTTTTTGATATAAGGAGATTGAACACATCCACACCCATTTCCAAAAGTGTCTTTTTTCTTCTGGTGTCTCCTCTAAGTATCAGGGTACAGATATTCCTAGGAATGAGCAAACAGATCTTCATCTGGTGTACCCTAACCAATGTTCAGTGACCTAGAATTTAACTCAAGCCACCCCACCCAATGCAAGTTAACATGTTCCCCAAGATAATCTTGAGATCTCTTAAAATCCATGGCTGGCAGAGCAGCTCAGTGCCGGGTCCTCAGCCTGAGGAGAGGATTAAACTAAACTTTTCCCATCTTCAATGAAACTAGTGAAACAAGATTTTCCAGATTATTGTTCTTGGACAGTAAAGTTCCATTTTTCCCTTGGCAACTATGTTACCATAGCTTGAAATGTTGTTTCAACCTTTTTGGAAAGCACTCTTTAATTTATATTTTACTATCTAAAATACAATTTAAAAAGTGGAAATCAGAACAAAACTTTTCAATTCTAGCAAAACAAAACATTAAGATCTTATTGAAACAACATCTTTTGACAAACCGCAAATAAATTTATTTTTCAGAATTTCATTTTGTAGGAAATTGAATTATTTTCTGTTCTAAAATGGAAGGAAAATATTAGAAAAGTTGTGGAAATTCTTGCAAAAGAAAAAATCCAGTTCCTGTCCAGCTCTACTTGCCCCCTCCTTCCCCAAGGGTGGTGCGGTTCTGTGCAGCTCAAGGAAGGGACTGTGTTTTCCTGAGGCACAAATGCGCCCTGAATGCCACCTAGGACAATGTAGCTTTGCACCCCCCCTTTCCTCAGGGATGTATTTGAAAGGCATAATCTAGCTCTACATGCTCATGTTTTGTAAATATATTAGATTATTTTGTTCAAAGATCTCAGAGCGCTCTGAAACACAGATTGTATCTCCACTTTACAGACAGGAAACTAAAGAACAGAGAACCTGCTGAAAGTCACAATGAATCTGGGACAGTAAGTAAGTGCAGGATTCTCATAACAGATTTCCAAGTTATTTCTAGTACTGTCATGCCCATGGGCATTTGCTCTTATTTTCACACCAGTGCACTTAGGAAGGTGGAAGGGAAAGTGGATAAAGTAAGCCTTGCTGTAATTCCATTGACTTAAGTGCAATTACAGGATGGGTGAATCTGGCACCAGCTTTCTCAACCCAGCATTCTCTCAATGTCATTAATAGCATTAAGTAGAGAAACACCTACTGCAAAAAAGTGGTCACAGCAGCAAAAGTGCAAATGGCAACAAAACCATTACTCATTAAACCACCAGAAGATTTGTTATTCAGTTCTAGAGTAGTTTGAAAAGATTCAGTAAAACTCAAAGGGAGCATAGGAATGAGACCAGAAAATCTTTTTTTTTTTTTTTTTGGTAATTATTGCAGTCTTTTATTATTATTATTTCCAAGCCATTTGGCATTACTGTAGCAGAAAGAAACTACAACTGAACAGTCAAAAATACTCCCAATAGACCAAGTATCTTGAGTTATATCAAGAACATTTTATTCCAGAATGTATCTGACTCCCATGATAGCTTTACACTTCTCTCACTATATAAGGGCTCGTATCAGAAAAAGCAAAACAGAGAGAAAGTGTGAAGTATCCTATTAATATTGCATTGACATTAAGGTCATCACAGAGAAAACTGAGGACAAAAAGGAAGAGAGACTGTAAAAAGCAAGCAACATTGAAGGGCTAGAAAAATCATCACATAGTCCGTCCAGGTCCGCCCTATACAACAGAGGTTGGCAGGAAACAGTTTTCCTGACCTGCAAGAATTTTTGCAATAACGACAAATTTTTCCCCTTCTGATTGGGACAAAATTTTAAAAAAATGGATTGTGTCAATCAAAATATTGCATTTCAATGTCATTTTTAAAATATTTTTACTTTCTTCTTCTTTGTTTTTACTAATTAACTTAAATTTTTAAACAAAGTTGTTTTAACCCAACAAACAGAACTTTTTCATTTAGAGAATGTCAAAATGTTTAGTTGAAAAATTCCTGACCAGCTCCACTATACAACATCATTTTAATTCTAATTGTTCACCTTGTACAGAAACAGCTAGTGGCTGTACCCTGTAAGAAACCCAGGCAGCCTCAAAAATAATGTCCAGTTACTCCTTGAAATGAGTAATCAGAGACATAAGAAATACTTAAAATGGACAATTCAAGCAAAGTCCACCTTACCTGATATTCTAGATGCACATCAGCTTTTCTTAAGATGCAATGTTGCAGAGAGAGCAGTCAAGGTGCAAGGACAGACTAAAGAAATTTTCAAGGAAGGCAGTGAAATACTGACATTTGTCATGGTACCATGATGTACTGTGATCATGACTCCCATAGCGCACTGCAGAGGGTACACCATGATGCACCATGGGAGTTATAGGAGGGCAAGAGGTACCCAAAATACAATTCCCACAGACACTGCAGCAGCTCAGCTGCACACAGTCTAATGTCAAATTGACCTGAAATGAAATGCTTCAGTACAGTTAGACAGTCCAGAATGTTTCAATTCAGCTCCACTTGATCAAAAATGAAATATTACATTTTGATTTTCCTGATGGAAAATTAAAAAAAAAAAAAAAAACATTTTCCAGCAGAAAATTGATTTCACAGAAACAACATTTTGTGATGGAAAAAACATTTCAACAGATCATTCCCAACTAGCTCTGGTAAATGTCCAGACAAACAGTCTTCCAATATGACTTAAGCAATAGAACAAACCACACAAAAAGGTACTTGGAAAAATCACTGGTCAGAATTGTTCAATTGTCCCAACAACCCACATTCATCTAAAGTGCTGTAGGTGGAGCTAAGCCTGTTAACACCAGCTAAGGATCTGGCCCCAATTGTTTTAAACCAAGTAACCTGTCTTCTGAAACGTACTCCAGTAGAAGGGAGGAGTGGTTGGACATTGCAAGGCAGATTAACCAACTCCTCACCATGTAGACGTTATACATAGGGTTACCAATTCTGGTTGGACGTGTTCCTGAGGTTTCATCACATTTAATAATATTTAATTAGAGGTTAATCTT
The DNA here is from genome assembly GCF_013100865.1 of Trachemys scripta elegans. Classification (NCBI taxonomy): domain Eukaryota; kingdom Metazoa; phylum Chordata; order Testudines; family Emydidae; genus Trachemys; species Trachemys scripta. The sequence continues at coordinate 61,268,310 of NC_048306.1, read as the reverse complement.
TAATTCCTGGAGACTCCAGGACAATCCTAGAGGGTTGCCAACCCTAGTTATACACCACATAGTACACATCACAGGCCTATCCAGACTTCAGAGATTTCAAAAAGTGTTCCCTCATACCTGACAGTAGAGTCTAGGCACGTTTTAACCCCTTACCATTCACACTGGCCTCACTACTGGAAATTGCTGGCAGAAGACGACAGAGTATTATATCATATATATCTTCCAAATTTGGCAATGTAAATAAAGGTGTAGCCTTCTCATAGTCCTTAGTTAAATAGGTTAATTCAGAAGTATACATGAAAATTTCTTAACACTACAAGGTGTATTTTGTTATTGATAGCAACTGAAGTGTAGGGCGTGTGTGTGTTTACAGACATGTACAAGCACATCAGAGCTTTGGATCAGTTCCCAAACTTTCATCGGTCTTGGTGTAGTTCCAAAGTTTGTTGGAACCTTGGTGCTATTCCCAAATCCTAGCAAATCATTCATGAATAACTCCAAAATGAAACTATCTATCCTGTCCAAACCCACACTTTGCACTAGATCTCATCAAGGCCTCTTGACTAAAACAAACTTGAAATCTAGATCATGTCATTTTTTAAGCTCTAACGTGACACAAAAGCATTAGATGAATTTGCAAAAAAACAATCACACCTCTTTTTTCTAAGACACATATCTCAGAAACAACATGTCTGAGTCCCCCCAAAAATTCCACAAAAATTCTCCTCTGACCAAAGACCAGTCATGTAAAATTTCATATAGAAAGGACCTGTTACAAGGAATTTAGAGTGGATGCCAAAATTGAGCTTAGAATGGAAAGCTGTTTGTAAGTTTAAGTGGCTTCTCCCTCTACAATAATCAGCTCACCCTCAAGCTTGGGGTGTATTCCACTCAGGTTGCAGTTATCTCGTTAGACAGAGAGCACCCCCAGGCAATCCTTATAACCTGGCACACTGGGGACTTGCATTTGAAGGACATGCAACAATTCGGTATTGTGTGGCATCTCAGAAATGAGGAGTAATTGGCAAAGCACAGTGTTGGAGCATACATAATGTCTAATCAGAGTCATCAGATCTCCTGTTCATGAGCACTACAAAATACTCAAAAAATGAAGTCAAGAGAAAATGATAAAGGCTCAGGAAGTTACGGGTGCACTTAAAACAACATTAACTCAAGTGATGTGGATATGAATAATTCAATTGAAAATACAAAAAAAAACAACCCCCACCCCCACCTTTAGATCTGTAGCATTCCTTTCAGTTCGCTCATTCTATTCACGAACAGTGTAACACCCTTATGGAAAGGCTGGCTTTCATCCCTGAATTCAGATATGTACTCATTACAGGCACATCCCAATACATAGGGGAGGGGTGGCTGCTAATAGTACTCTAAAATGTATGAGCCCAATCTTGGTCCTATTGAAATCAAGGGAAAAAGTGGAAACCAGGCTAGGAATTTTTCTAGCAAGATTGACAAAAAGAAAATTAACACCTTTGGCTGATTTAATGAACTGATTTTAATGGGGCAGAAAGATGCACAACATACATTGACTGGGATAAAGGAGGGGCTCTTCCTATTCTGTGATTCGGTGGCCATGAAATTTTCTGCAAGAGCCATGTATTGCTGCAGAATTATGCTCCAGAATCTGATTTTTCATGTAACTAAAGTTTCTATTAATAATTTTTAATTATGATGCACCTAGAAGCCCCAAATGAGACTGTACTAGGTAAATAAATAAATAAAAATAAAAATAAACAGGGGGGGAGGGATAGCTCAGTGGTTTGAGCATTGGCCTGCTAAACCCAGGATTGTGAGTTCAATCCTTAAGGGGACCACTTAGAGATCTGGGGCAAAATCAGTACTTGGTCCTGCTAGTGAAGGCAGGGGGCTGGACTCAATGACCTTTCAAGGTCCCTTCCAGTTCTAGGAGATAGGATATCTCCATTAATTTATTTTATTTTATTTTTTTGAAGTCCCTAACTCACTTTTGAAAGTGAGATTTAGGCTCATATAATAGTTAGGCTTTGCAATGTTGAGTGCAGCAACATGTAAAAACCTTTAAAAATCTGGCCTAAGTGACTTAACAGAGCTGGGAACTGAACCCTCATATTCTAAGTCCTAGGTCAATGCCTTATCCAGGAGACCATCCTCCCTTTTCTAGCCTTGCTATTTATGAAGAAAATCCTAAAAATCATGAATGGAATGCAATGTGATACAATGATATATACCTGACTCTGCAGGCAGCCTCTAAGAAAGACTTTGGGAGTGTGTGAACTTCTCCCATTCCTCGTAACGAGATGTTCACTCTGAAACCTAAGGATGATATTTAAAATTTCAACATTATTAACTATTCCTCTGGAGAACACTGAAGCAGAAGCACCCCACTAATTATCTTCTTCCACAATCTCTAGCCACTCCCATGCCCCAAACATCCCACAACCAGATGCCAAAACCTTCAGCTTCCCTCAGACAACTTGTATAATACAGTTATGCATTGTCACTGTAAACCTGTGGCATGCTGAAAATGTTAGGGCAGAATAAACTAAATGGAATTTAATATCAACATAAGTAACACAAAAGAAAGTGTATTATTCATTTTCATATTTAAGTCAGCACAACCCACCATTTTTGAATGTACATGAAAGCTACTGCAGAATTTCCCATTTTTTGCATCACTGTGATGCAGAATCTAGCAGCTCAGACACAGAAATTAGGCCCAGCATCCCATGGAGTACATAGGGCCTTGGTTAGGGTGGCTTATTCTATGTGGTTTACAAGGACAGGAAATGCGTATGAATGCACAGAACCTGAGGTTTTGAGGCAGATGCTCCTCTCACTGTTTAATTTGTGTAATTCTGCTTCACTAAGAAGGACAATATTTGGTGAGTGTGAACAGGGGGAGCACATGCCATTCATGCCATATAGCCCAGCTCTGCAAGTTTCCGGGCATAGAGGGCTCTTGGGGGAGGAGGAGCAGTATAAATTGTTGTGGGCCTGGGCACTGCACAGATAATATGTTGCCAACTGCTGCAGGGTGTAGATGGGTATAATAGTCCTTAAGAATTTGTTGACCTGTTGTTTAACGTTCATCTACAAATCATTTGTTTTAATCACAAGAATCAATATGGAAATGTACAGCTCATCAGGTCATGGAGGGTAGGAATAGTTAGAAACATTTCCATACTTCACTTCCTTCCCGCTCTTCTGAAGGAGCTTCAACTATGTAAAAACACTGGAAGCACCAGGACTCATGTTTATGAATATCCTTTTGTGGAATCCACCTTTGCTCTAAAAACCAAGATTTATTCCCTGAAAAGAAAAACCCTCCCTTGAAGCTAAGCCATTCTGAAAACAAAATGAAAATATGTTGAGAGTATAAACCAGGCCAGATCCTTGGCAGGTGTAAATCCACATAGCTTTATTAACTTTACTGATTTATATCTGCTGAGGGTCTGGACCAGCATGACCAATTTGCTTTTCTTCAGTGTCCCATAAACTTCCTGAAGAAAATATGTTCCGAATGATTATACCAATGGCCTTGCTGAGGCAAGCCCTTTTTCAGGGAAATCTCCCATGATTGTTTGGCTCTCAGTTCAGCAATCTTATTATTATTAAGCAACAGAGGGTCCTGTGGCACCTTTGAGACTAACAGAAGTACTGGGAGCATAAGCTTTCGTGGGTCAGCAAGATGACTTGCATCTGAAGAAGTGAGGTTCTGACCCACGAAAGCTTATGCTCCCAGTACTTCTGTTAGTCTCAAAGGTGCCACAGGACCCTCTGTTGCTTTTTACAGATTCAGACTAACACGGCTACCCCTCTGATACTTATTATTATTAGTGCTATGGCAATGCCTGATGGCTTCAACCAGGGTTGGGACCTCACTGAGCTAAGCACAACACAAACTCAAAAGCAAATAAAAGTACCTACCCTGAAGAACTGACACACTATGACAAGATGCAGCAAGCGAGTGTAACAATCATTGTGAAGGAACAAGAATATGAATTCCAGATACGTTCCCAGCATAATGGCTTCAAGTTCCTTAATTCTTTTTAAGGAAGAGATATAAAGAAATGTAATTTCTCTATTGCCCATCTTCCTCTTCAGCATCAGTTGGCAGCTTCCCATAAGCTTCGTGGAAGAAGTGGGTCTTGAGGAGGGATTTGATGGAGAACACAGTAGCAGATACACATCTCAGCAATATCTATCTAATATTTTCGATAGTGCTCATCACTGCAATATCAAAGCACTTATGCAGTAATGCAGACAAGCACCTGTTCCTGTTCCCACTGATGGCAATGGCAAAATACCCTTTAACTTAATGGGATCAAGAACAGGCCCACATTGTATTCAATAAAAAAACATGTCAGGTTTTGTTTTTGACAGGCTTCTACACTTCCAAAAACAAAACAAAAAACAAAATAAAAAAGGATGTATAATTGCTTTTCAGATTAACCCAGTAAAACTCATTTGAGCCTGGTGAGTAAACTAGGACACAAACTAGAGATGACATAAGATGTTAATAAAGTTTCTGTATTGAGAAAGCATTATTTTTTAAAAATTACAGGAGAGTACAGGGTTTATAAAAGAATGGCCTTTACTGTTACCCCTACTCACAAAGATGCTCTCATTAAACTGTGACATTGAAGGGAACTGATTTCTATTTGTACTTCTCTATTAAGAATACTTAGAAGATGAATTTGAAAATTATGTTGCAGTCTATGACCTTCTGGGATGCAATCCAGACCAGTGAGGGTTTGTGTCACCCCTGCCCTGCAACTTGGGTGCCTTACACCTGGGCTGCTCACAAGCAGCCTTTCAGTGTGCAAGTCACATCCTGAGTGTCTGTATATAGCTGCAGTCTGCCAGCACACTCCAGTCAGACTCTGGCTTCCACCAACCTTGGTTACCATGTGCAGGGTGACCCCAACACACACAGTTCTGGATTCTTTCCCGCTGCCCTCCCCTCCTCTCCCCACAAAGTGTTTTCTTTTCAGTACTGTCCAGGCCTCTCCTGGACAGTTCATATAACAGAGGTCTATTGTCCCTGTAAGGGAATGATATACAACAACCTGCTACCTTGAATGGAGTTCACAACACTGGATTAATTTTGATTAAAGAAAAAAAGTGCATTTAACTACAAAGAGATAGGTTTTAAGTGAATACAACTAATAAGGCATTAAAGTAAAAAATGGTTACAAGAAAAATAAAGATAAAACACTTTCTAAACTTAAACTAGATTTGGTTTCAGGTGAAGTTCTTAACATAGGTTCTAAGTATCATTGCTGACCAAGTTTCAGGTCAGGATCTTCATCCAAAGTCTATTGGCTGTTTCTTTTATCTTCTTAGGTGAAAAAAGAGAGAGATGAATAGGGAGAGATAGCTTGGGGTGGTTTTGCCCTTCACCCTTTGACATGCGTTTCCCTGAGAGTGACTCCTAGCTAAAGTTCTTTCCATCTGAGAGCAAGAGGACATGGAGTCCTGGGTGTGGGTGTGGGTAGAAGGATGAGGCTTCATGTAGTTGTTTGCTGAGATCAGATCGGTTTGTTCCTGCCCCCTTTCTTTGCCAAAGAATGGCCACTTGATAGGTATGGCCCATCAGTTTTCATGACACTTGTCTGGGGCAACAACTTGCCCTTTGTCTTTGAGAAACAGGTTTACCCACTTTCCAGACTTATCTGGTAAATACGCTTAAGCCATGATTTCAGCTTATGTTCATAATGTCACATATAACATTGCTATACACATTATATCATGATATTATTGACCAGCAAAGTATTAGTTTTCAAATGATACCTTACAAGGCATATTTTGTATCAAGATTATTACAAAAGTGTGTAGGGTGCAAATACTGTCACAGAGTCCCAGACTATATTTTGGTCTCTCTGATTGGTACTTCTTATGTGCAGGTCAAGTAAAGTGAGGAATATTAGGTGTATTTCAAAGCCTTTAAGCCAGTCATATTGTCAGAGATGTGAATAATACAGTGAAGGCTGACAATATTTTAATGATGCCATTCATGGGATAAAGGCCCACATTCAAGATCTATTGTATTACAGCAAGTTACATTTTGTGTCTGTAAAATACCCTGCTAAATTGTCCATTCAGGCAAAGAAGCAAAGAGATCTCCTACGACAAAGAAACTAAAGAAACTATGTAAATGTTAATATGTCAGTCTCTGAGACAATGTCTACCTAGGAAATTTGAATGGAGCTACCGCCAGTTCAGGTGTTTAATTAAACCTTCAGGGCTATCTTACACGTCAGAGCCTTACTATGTTAGGGCTTCCACCATTAGTCACTTTTAACATAAGCTCTTTCTTCAAAACACTGCACTGGAGACAGGCCTGCATATCGAGTGGCTGTGCTACCCACTGACCACACTCAGAACTCTGGGACATGAGCTACCCACTGACACCAAACCTCGAATCGGGTTCAGTGGAGGGGAAGAGGGAAGTGATGTATTTAAGTGATATGTGTCTACTGGATGTTCATGCTGGTGGGTGGGGAACATTATTAATAGACTATGGTCAAGGTTACCATGGGGGCGTGTTTTATTGACCATTCATTTAGATGGACTGTTGCCGTTTTCTCAAGTTGATTCTACGTACTCTTTTTTCACTGATAACATTTTCCTTGTTTCATACACAGACTCAGTGTTTATGAGTGGGGAAGTATTGCCTAGTAAGGGTACCCACGGAAGATATTTAGTGATTCCAGAAATTCTGGGCGGGGGGCCAAGCCGGAGGTGTCTATTAGTTTTAAAAGAATTTGAATCTGGCCCTTGTCACCACACAAACCCTGAAGAAGGGTTACAATATAGTAAAAATGTATGTTCTCGGGTAACACAAAGTACTTAATCTTTACCACATTCTCAAATACCATTTATAAAAAAGTTGACATTATTCCATTTGTTTCAATTTAAGTTCTTTGTGTCCAAACCAATGGGAGAGAGATTGGATGTGTGAGAGTGGGTGTCAGACTGAATGAGGGAGAGGGAAGTTGTTTAATTAAGAATTATTTGTACTCTGACATCTTTGGATCTGAACCTCCTCCCATTAGAGTCAATGTTAAAACTCAATTTGATTTCAGCCTTATGGAAAGGAAGAGACCTATAGAATTTAGTAGTGAATCTCTTTTCTATAGGGTTTGTGAAGCATAAGGACAGTTATAAAAAACTATAGAAAGTATATTGTCTATTAAATTCTGTAGATTTTCCACAATAATTTCAATAAAACCTTATGTAAGTCTTGATTAAAGTGAATGTAAAGACTCTTTTTGATATCAATACGCTTTAGATCATGCCTAAATGTCTTTAGAATCCATACTTGCACTGGAAACTGGGGTCTTTGTGAGAATAGCTGATATAAGAAACATTTAGTTTAATTTTTGGAAGCAAATTAAAATCATATTTAATAACTCATAACTTTTGCTTTTTCCCATATCAATTTTTATCAGAGTCAAGTCCATTGAGCCTTTCTTCAAGGTTTAGACATGGGAGTAACTGCAAACTCTTTAAAATCTTTTGAATAACAGAATAGAATTCATAACACAGCTGAATTGGTGATGTATAGACAAATTAAGGTTTTGTAGATCATCATTTTGAGAAGTTTAACAATTTGCAGTAACCTTAGGGTGTCATATTTGATCTATTTTGAAACTAGTGATAGGACAATGTCAGTGTGAAGGTTTCATTAAGTTTGAGATACTCTTCAAAAAGCACAATTTCTTAACTTATTCAAGTCTTATGAGGTCTTCCCTCTTCCATTTCTTCTCCCACTTCTTTCCCTTATTTTAATATATCCAGATCCTTCTCTACCAAATACACATCACCATTAACAGCTCAATATTTCCCACCACAGATTTACCACAGTTCTTTACAATTCTAAGTGTAGTTATCTTGGATCTCACTGTGTGTGAACTGCTAGCCAATGCTGATACATTTTAGTGGAGATCATGATAGGCGAGAAAGAGATACTGTGAAAGGTATCCTTCATTTATTAATTCTATGAGCAACAAAAAAGAAAATTATTTATAGACTGTGTTCACTGGTCCTTTCAAGATAGTATGAATTAAACTTTCCTATTCACAGTGCATAAGGCATCAAAGGGCCACATTATCAGCAGTGATTATTAATGCTGAGTGTTGCTATTTTTGGATGCTCTACCTGAGATACTTTGGCCTGCAATTCAGAGGTTTTGAGCACCTTTAGCTTCTATGAACATCAGATGCAGTTGTGGATGCTCAGTACTTCTATAAAGCAGGCTTTTGGTCACATCAAAATTGAGGCACCTAACTTAGTTGAAAAACACCAAAGTGGTGTATGTATCCTTGTAAATCCTTCCTCCTGGATGAGTCATTAATTCATTTTGAACTAGATTAGCACATTAGCATGTCCTAGTACAGTGGTTCTCAAACTTTAGCAACCCGAGGACCCGCATTTTGATTTAAAGTTTTTCATGGCTCCCCCTAAGCCGGCATCTAATTTTTCTCAGGAGTGCTCAACCCCCACTCAGCCCCAGGCCCCACCCCCACTCCCACTCCACCCCTTTCTCCAAGGCCGCACCCCACCCATTGCCACCCCTGCCCCTCCTCTTCCCTGCCTCTTTCTGCCCCCTCCCCTGAGCACGCCCCATCCCCCTTCCTCTCTCCTCCTCCCAGCGCCTCCTGCACGCTGCTGAACAACTGTTCCATGGCTGCAGGAGGCACTGGGAGGGAGGGGGAGTTGATCAACGGGGCTGGCGGCCTCGGACATGACTTGCTGACTCCCTGGAATACCCAGTTTGAGAACTACCGTCCTAGTATATAAAGCCGCTGAATGAACCACTCTTAGAATTCAATGCAAAAGTTATTTTGTCTCCTTCATTTTCCCTCAATTGTTTTTTGCAAGCATCCACACCACATGCACTGATTCACATAGACACACAAATGTAAAGAAGCTATTTCTCCTACAGTCTGGGAAGGAAGAAGAGATGTTTTTATTACTACACTGATGGGGGAGCCACATAGATACATGGAGAAAGAATAACAGTATCAAATGTAGAGGGTTGGGCTTTTCCAAATTCTCAGCTCTCACTCAAATCAATGGTAGATCTTCCACTGACTTGGAGGCAAGCATAGTAAGACCAACAATGAATGTTTTCAACAGTTGCACCCAAGGAAGATTTAAAATAATTCCAATTGTGACTTGAATGTAATAATATACAAACAATACTGCTATTGCATTTTTTTCTTCTGAAAAGGAGACACACTAATTTAGTCACAGGGTATATAAATTCTTGTTGTCTGAATACTATAGTAAAATGCTAAGGGACTGTTTCAGTACTTATGGAGAATCGCAAAGCAAACTGCTCAGGCTGGAGAATCTGGCTCATTATTTTAGTTGTTGTTTACTGAACGTGTGAAATATAATGAATTTATTTTCATATAGAATAACCTTCAAGCCAAGGCAGATAACAAGGGAAGGGCTTCAAGCTTGTTAAACAGGTGCTTTGACTTTCAGGACATACAATCACTTTCTTGCAGTGGTGAACAGAGCTGCCTTAAGTTGGTGTAGAAAGGTGCCATCCCAGGGCACATCTTTTTGTCCTGGGGTGGCCCAGCAGACACCCTGCCTCAAGTTTCCCTCTGAATTCCCAGAATAATCCAGTCACAGACAAGGTCCTTGAAACAATCTCCCCATCTCCTGGAATCTAATTTAGTAAATACAATTCAGTTCCCAAAAAGGCTTTTTTCTGTTCACCTCTCAGGTTCACCTCCTCCTTGGGACTGTATTTCCAATCCTGGCCTATAGATTCACCTCAGCTTCAGGGGTTTCATAGCCCTTCTTCCTGCGGCAGTGAGTTTTTCTGAGGTCTTCCCACTTAGCAGCTTCTCCAGCATCTATCCACTTGTCTGATCGTGGAGCCTCATTTTGAGTCATCTGCCCAGTCAACTTGACCTTTCCCAGGTGAGTTTAATAACCCCGAATACCTGTCTGCACTGGCTGGGAGAGAGGGGAGTCTTGCCCTATCCGTTCTACCAGGCTCTTGGGGCCAAGTCTTTAATGAAACAATGGTCAAGGATGGCCCTATACCATCCCTCTCACCAGGACCACCTTTTTTTTCTCCCAATGACTGGTTCATTTGCTTCCCTAAAGGGCCAGCACCTCACTACGGTCACTTATTTTTTTTTGACAATTCACCCCTGCAGAATCCCATAGGACTCAGTCCTGTCTACTCTATATTCCATATACATGTCAGACCACATGGAGCACTCATGAACCCGTGTTCTTCAAAACAAGCCCTACGCCAGTGTCATCCAACTCTATATTATGTTCCACACACGATGTACTTGTCACTTTGAAGGATTGGAGCCTTGGGGCCCCAATCCTTCAAAGAGCTATGCACATGCTTAGCTCTAGGCACACTGAGTAGCTACATTGATTTCAATGGGACTAATCACAGCATGCAAAATTATGAATGTGATTTAGTCTTTGCAGGATCATGGACTAAATTAATAGTCATGAATAGATGTCAGATTCAAACTAAGGAATGTAATTTACCGAACTGCAAAACAAACACTATCCTCACACAAATGCTATGAAAATGGACATAATATGCAATTACTTTTAAATGGAGATACCAAACTGAGACATTTAAATTATAAAAAGCACTAGGAAGAAATTCACTCTTGTGCTGAGGGCTAGCACAATGCATCACTTAAGCTTATTTTGAATTTCACTCTAACTGAAGATGAAACCATAATAAAAGTGAAATGAGGGGAGACACTCAGAGGAAACAATTCTCAAATACAGATCAACAAAAAAAGATAATAAACCACCTTTTCAGCCCAAAGCTCTAGTGCTCTTGCATGTGCTGAGTTCCAAATAAGCATTCGCACACTGAAACCAGAATTCAGTATTCATATCCTGTGTCAGAAGAATTGAGGGCAAGACAGTAGAAGCAGAGAGAGAACCAGTGAGATCCAGCCTGTAAAATTCATTTTTTTTCATACCACAAATACATAATGCAACTGGATTTGTTCTTAGTCTAGTGTTTGCCTGTGAACTCATGATGCACCTTGTGTTTTAACCACTGTCTGCAATAGTTTGATGCAGCACAGCAATCGAGTGACCCCTCAGGTAAGACCAGTTACACACCAGAAAGAAGTCGGGTTTGGAAAGCAGCTTTTGAGCCATAGAGGGCATTTGTATTGTCTTCTTAATTCCAGTGAAATGAGAACAGCAGCTGTGGAAAAACAATATATGCAGCGAGTCTCTGCTGGGATGGAGATGCTGCGGGACTGGGCTATGTTCTTTGGAGTCAGGAAGAACTGACACATTCAACTGATTAAAGGATGGTTGTAGCTACTCTAACACCTCTGATGAAAAGGCTGAACTGATGAATGGTTTCCAGTGAAACCAGGGATGGCTCTATGTTTTTGCTGCTCCAAACACGGCAGTCAGGCGGCCTTCGGCGGCATGCCTGCAGGCGGTCTGCAGCCATGTGGATTCGGCGGCATTTCTGCGGATGATCTGCCGGTCCCGCGCCTTTGGCATCCCTGCTGCTGAATTGCCGCTGGAACAGCAGGAAAAACCCCAATGTTTTTCTCTAACATTCTCCCCTTTTTTGCTTTCTGGATATTCTTGCATAAATTGATGGATTCTTCCTCCAGTTTTCCTCTCCAGATATGAGTTTATTATAACCTGAGCATTGTGCATGTTATATTAAGGCTGCATAAGCATTTCCATTCTAAGCCCCTGCTTTCAGACACTGATAGCTTTCCAAACCATTTACCATATTTCCTATATTTTAAATAACTATTCATATAGATTTACTACAGCAAAATTCCCAACAGAGGACAAACAGGCAACTTTTTAAGCTAATCAGTCTGCACCTGTGGCATGCAAACCCAGCACCAATTAAAACCATTTTTTTCAAGTGTAAAAAGCAATAAAATTCAGAACACTCAGGAGACAAATATAGCAAAATATTATTGATCCCATAGCCTTGATGTATCAGTCCTTTAGCCTTGACACAAATAGCAGTGCAGTCACATAGTATGATATATTGCTGCTATTTTTAGTAGAGAAAATTGAATAATTTATTTTAAAAAATAAAATCTACTTTTCCCCATATATGTAAACCCCCATTATCAAGCCTGAACAATATTTACTGCAGTCTCTGGTGTGGTTCCTCATTTATTTTAAATCGAAAAATAAGTCCAAGTAGTTTCATGACTTTCCTCTAATTTATAACATTAACTTTGTTCAATACACTATTAACTCATCTTCTGATGTGGTCCCATTATGTTTTTTATAAATGAAAGTTTTAGTAGCCAGTTAATCGTGAAATGTTCAAGTTCAGTAGGCTGCAAATACAGTCCATATTAGATTTACACAGAATTTTCTCAAGAGGAAATTTTGCACCAGTTATATTTCTATTTTCTAAAACAAAAAGCAAAAAACATCACTTTCAACTGACCGACGCAATTCTCCATCCAATATCTCACCTTTGATCAACCTTAGAGTCTCGGCATCCTTACCTCGCCAGAGCCTGTTGGAAATCTGCAGCTTGCCTAAGCCTAACTACACTACCTTTACCATGGCAATATGTGCTTGGTCAGACATGGTGCTTTTATTTGAATGCACTGAATGTTTCCTACTGCAGAAACATTAACCAGCGATTTAAACATTCAAAGCAATTAATTAATGCTTTATTACACTCTTAGAGCACATTATGAATAAAACAATGAAAAATAGAGTTGGGTAAGGTGTTTTAATTAGGGAAGCCTGACTTGGAAATTCTAGATCAGAGGTGGGCAAACTACGGCCCGCGGGCCACATCCAGCCCACGGGACCCTCCTGCCCGACCCCTGAGCTCCTGGCCCGGGAGGCTAGCCCCTGCCCTGCAGCCTCAGCTCGCTCCGCTATCAGCGCAGTGCTCTGGGCAGCGAGACTCTGAGCTCCTGGGGCAGCACAGCTGCAGAGCCAGGGCTCTGTGCTGTGCAGTGGGGTGGCTGGCTCCAGCCGGGCAGTGTGGCTGCCTGTCCTGGTGCTCTCGGCGCGGCTGTAGCGCCGCCAGTCACCGGTGCTCCAGGCAGCACGGTAAGGGGGCAGGGAGCAGGGGGGGTTGGATAGAGGGCAGGGGAGTTCGGGGTGGTGGTCAGGGGGCGGGGGTATAGATAGGGGTTGGGACGGTCAGAGGGCGGGGAACAGGGGAGTTGTATGGGGGCAGGGGGCAGTTAGGAAGAAGAGGGGGGATTGGATAGGGTGGCGGGGGCAGTCAGGTACAGGGTTCTGGGGGCAGTCAGGGGACAGGGAGAAGGGGTGGTTGGATGGGGTACAGGTGCCCGGAGGGTAGTCAGGAATGAGAGGAGGGGTTGGATGGGGCAGTCAGGGGCAGAGGTTCCGGGGGCAGTCAGGGAGAAGAGGTAGTTGGGTGGGGCAGGGGTCCCCGGGGAGCAGTCAGGAATGAGAGGAGGGGTTGGATGGGGTGATGGGGGGCAGGCGGGGGTTCCAGGGGCTGTCAGGGGACAGGGAACTGGGGGGGGTTGGATGGGGCAGGAGTCCCAGGGGGACTGTCAGGGGGCAAGAAGCAGGTGGGGTCAGATAGGGGGTGGGGGCGGGCCATGCCTGGCTGTTTGGGGAGGCACAGCCTCCTCTAACCTGCCCTCCATACAATTTTGGAAACCCAATGGTGGCCCTCAGGCCAAAAAGTTTGCTCGCCCCTGTTCTAGATGAATGAAAAGGACCACCTTGGTTCACCTGCAAAGCTGCCACTAACATAATCAGTACAATAGTTGTTTTTTCCTTTGCTAAGCAGCTAAGTCAATTTTATTTCTGTCTCCTACTATCAAATACCAAAGATAAACATTTTTATTCAATATGGTACATTAGGAATCATAACTAGACATAAACACTGATGATAAACTTTGAGATCCTCATCTATGAAGCCTTTAGCATCCAATTAGCTAAACTTATGCAGTTGATTTTATCACCAAAGAGTCGAGTAAAATAATTTGCCAATGATACATATAGTTTTTAAAAGTTCCATTTTTGACTTATGAGGAGGGTGGTGCTGGAAAATCCCATGCCAGCAACTCTCAGT
>NC_048306.1:61203971-61254015 GCF_013100865.1 Trachemys scripta elegans | reverse complement strand
CGGAACCCCCTTCCAGTGCCGCGCCGCCCCCTCGCCGAGTCCTGCGCAACCGGAGCCCGCCCCCCCAGTGCCGCGCCGCCGGAGCGCCCCCCGCGGAATGCCGCGCGGCGCTCCCCCTGCCGCCCCTTACCAGGTGCCGCCCCAAGCATGTGCTTGGGTGCCTGGTGCCGGCCCTGCTATCATAGCTACACCCTAAAAAATGTAAGTGTGCACAATGAATGAGGTAGGTCTCCACAGGGGCCCCTCCTTCATTCACTCAGATTCTTGAATGGTGGGTGAGGCAGGGTCCCACAGGATCTGTTAAGGTGAACGAGGAGAGGGTTCCTCAAGAGAACTGCCTAATTCCCATTTTGTAGGTTGTACAGAGGAGCACATGTGCATTTTAAAAAGTTGGGTACCGAGCAACTGTGAACATTGGGTCAAAGCTGGGGGACTGTTACTGAATCATTAGTATCATTTGTTCACTCATCTCATGTAAAACAAGAACTTATCACTTCTGCAAATTGTATAGAGGTTTCATATATGGAACCTTGTGTTCCTATCAGGGCCGGCTCTGGCTTTCTGGCCACCCCAAGATAAATGTGCAGATATGCCCTAGCTAGCAGGGGAGAGGGAGGGAGCGGGGGGAGAAAGAGAAGGGGGGCGGCCAGGGCTTCAGTGGGGCGCTGCCCCTCGGCCCCTCCCACTGTGCCCCCTGCCGGTAGGGCTCCACACCGCTCTGGTCGGCTGGGAGGGAAGGACGCGGGCTGCCCTGCCAGGCTTGCTGCAGGGCGCTCCCGTCCTCCACACCGCTGCCCCCTACAGGGTGGCTGGAGTGGAACAACAACAACAACAACAACAAACAAAAAGCGGCCGTGCCACCCTAGGATTGGGCGGAATGCTGCCCCCTACAAGCTGCCGTCCCAAGCACCAGCTTGGTTGGCTGGTGCCTGGAGCTGGCCCTGGTTCCTATTACTGTCTGCCTTGTCTTCCCTCTCCCCTCCTCCATTGTGCCCTGTGTCACATCTTGTCCCTATTTAGAATATAAGCTCTTTGGGGCTGATACTGGCTTATTTTACATTTGTATAACACCCAGCACAATGGGGTCCTGATCCTGATGGGACCTCAGACTGATTATGTCCTGATCAGTTCTGACTGAAGCCATACGTTTGCACACTTAATATCTTGAAGCCCCTATACCAGGGGTAGGCAATCTATGGCATGTGTGCCAAAGGCGGCACGCGAGCTGATTTTCAGTGGCACTCACACTGCCCGGGTCCTGGCCACCGGTCCGGGGGGCTCTGCATTTTAATTTAATTTTACATGAAGCTTCTTAAACATTTTGAAAACCTTATTTACTTTACATACAACAATAGTTTAGTTATATATTATAGACAGATAGAAAGAGACCTTCTAAAAATGTTAAAATGTATTACTGGCACGTGAAACCTTAAATTAGAGTGAATAAATGAAGACTCGGCACACCACTTCTGAAAGGTTGCCGACCCCTGCCCTATACGGTCAAAGCTCCCATTCAAGTCAATGGGAGCTTTGCCCTTGGAAGGCTCATGAGACTGGGTCCAGCCTATTAGTAAGGATTGAGGTGAATCCATGTGAAAGAACTGGATGGAAAAATCATGGAATTTGGAATCCAGATATAACAGTGGGGAAATTAAACACCACTAAAAATACATTAGACATAGAGTGTAAAATCCTGGCCCCACTGAAGTCAATAGTAGAATTACCAATGTTGCAAGAACTCCTTCTAGTGAACTGAAAGGAAACAATGCACTCAAAAAGCCACACAGGATATAGCTCACCATCTGAAAACACCAGGCTGATAGAAAATGAGTCAACGCATAAAGAGCGGAGGTTGCTGGCATTTGGTTGTGGTATTTAACTGAATATCATGGTCATCCACATTTGGGGCAGTTCCAGAGTTACCTCCTCCTCCTCCAACGCCTTCCTTGCCCTTCTGGAGATTCTCAAATCTCTGGTAAACTACTGAGGAGTCTCTAAATCCTTTCACCTGGGAGTTTCCCCAGGATATAGGTACCGTGGAATTCTCCCCTCCTCCCCACTCCTTTGGCATAAGGACCCTGCTTTCCCAGGGCTCTGAGCCCACATGGCTAGAGACATTTCACATTCATTTGGCATACAGAGAGCACAGTTAAATGTAAAACCTTTTTACTGATAAATAAGAAGCCCATAGATGTTAAAGCTAGACAGGAGCATTATGATTATGATCATTATGAGCACTTTAAGAAAGATGTGGCAAACTGGAAAGAATCCAGAGGAGCAGACTGAAAGATTTAGAGGACCTGACCTAGGAGGAAAGGTTAAAAACTGGGCATGTTTAGTCTTGAGAAAGGACTGAGGGGACCTGATAACAGTTTTCAAATATGTTAAGGGTTGTTGCTAAGACAATGGTGATCAATTGTTCTCCATGTCCACTGAAGATTGGACAAGAAGTAATCATCTTAATCTGCAACCAGGGAGATTTAGTTAGATATTAGGAAAAACTCTAACTACAAGGATCATTAAGTACTGGAATAGTTTACCAAGGGAGGCTGCGTGGACTGGATGACCTCTCAGAGTTCCTTCCTATTTTTGCGATTTTGTGATTGTCTAGTGTGACCTCCTGCACAGCATAGGCCATAGAATTTCACATAGAAATTGTTTATTTGACCAAGCAATACTTGCAAAGGCAAATACCACTAGAACCAGGAATAAGCTTACCACTAAAAAAGTGAAAAAAGGAGAAGGCTGAAATGTATCTATTGTAGACTTATTCTGCCTAGTTGGGCTTTTTAGGCCAAATTCTACTCTCAGTTACTCACATCCAGTCAGTGGAGATAATGAGTATAATGAGAAGCCCTTTCTGTTCACTTGGATAACTTTTTTTTCTTCTTTCAACAAATTTTGTAAAGAAAGAAGAAATGTCCAATGTATAATTTTCTTTGATGTTTGAATACTGGGTGTTTGAGGATGAATTAAAATGTTACTTATCACAGCATGGCTCTAACAGTTCTGATTGCCCAGTATTTCCATTTAATCTCCCCCCACAGCCCCAACCTCACTTCAACAGGGAGCCAAAAGAGCTTTCTCATCTCTCCTGGGCTTCTTTCTCTGGCCCTGGCAGCAGAACATGATAAGCACAAGCTACAGTGCGCCTCCATAATTTGTTTGCAAATGAAAGATAATCATAAAGAGATAAGCACAGATAATGCACATTAAAGAAAATTACACCGCGGTAATAAGAGATTTATGTGAGAAATATTGAAGTAGCAAAGCTCAAACTCCTGTTTGCTGTGAACTGATGGGAATAGATCATTACAAATCCATTAGCAAATTTTAATCTTGCACTAAGGCAGCAGGCGCCTGATGCTGCTGAAGTCAATGGAAGCCTTTGCAGTGCATGAAGGGGTGTTGGGTCAGGTCCTAGTTTATCTTTCAAGTCTGTAACAGATTCATTAGCACAAAGGGAGTAAGGGTTTAAGAAAAGACCACCCCTGAGTATTTTAACTTCTAGAATGTTACTTTATCTGCATTAGGTTCTGTTCCCAGGTTGGGATGTGACATTCTAAAAGAGACATTGGACCAGATCCGGAACTGTAAGAAAAATGATGTCTGGCCAATTAAGGACCCCTTTAAAATGGCTGCGGACCGCCCGCAGGTATGCCGCTGAAGGCCGCCTGATTGCCGTGTTTGAAGCAGCAAAAAACAGCGCCATCCCTGGTTTCACTGGAAACCATTCATCAGTTCAGCCTTTTCATCAGAGGCGTTAGAGTAGCTACAACCATCCTTTAATCAGTTTGAATGTGTCAGTTCTTCCTGACTCTAAAGAACATAGCCCAGTCCCGCAGCATCTCCATCCCAGCAGAGACTCGCTGCATATATTGTTTTTCCACAGCTGCTGTTCTCATTTCACTGGAATTAAGAAGACAATACAAATGCCCTCTATGGCTCAAAAGCTGCTTTTCAAACCCGACTTCTTTCAGGCCAGCACATCCCTCGCCCGCGCCGCTTCCTGCCGCCCCCATTGGCCTGGGACGGCGAACCGCAGCCAGTGGGAGCCGCAATCGGCCGAACCTGCCATCTCAGCAGGTAAATAAACTGGTCTGGCCTGTCAGGGTGCTTATCCTGGCGTTCCGCATGCCAAACGTTGCCGACCCCTGAACTAACTTGGTAAAACAGGAACCAGCCTGAACCTCTCAGCCTGTCCCTCAAACTAAGCCAAACTCAAACCTTTTTGGTTCAGTTATTTATGATTATTTTAGGCTTCTGAATCTTCTGATGGCTTCTTTTCTAGCTGCCTGACACAGCCTGGCTCCCAGCAAATAGCACAAGAAGAGTCTTGACTACGTGAACGCACGGCTGCTTGCCATGTCCGGGGAGCTCAGGAACAGGGAAGCTGTATTCCTGTGTGAGCATAGTCACTGACTTCCAAATTCAAAAGCAGGAACAGGGCTACATATACAGAGGAGGGGGCCACCAACTACATGTTAAAAACATACAGGACAAAACCCATCATAGCAAGGACCAAGTGGTGCTCCCCACCAGTGCCTGATTTAAATAGGCTGACACAATAGACATGCCAAACCCACGAAAAAAAACTGCAGAAATTGGGCTTATTTTTGGCTTAATTGGCTTGTGAGTTGCTTGTTGGCTAGTTTTTGGCTTGTAGTTTGTTGCTTTAAAAAAAAAAAAAATTGGCTCCCGGCAAGCAGGGGCAAGGAGGGGAGAGAGTCAGGGGTGCACAGCAGGCCCACCACAGTCCCAGACTGCACGCCAGGGGGATCTAGTCACAGAGTGCTGGGGTTCTTAGGGGCTGGCTTGTTTTGGCCTTGTTTTGAAATGGGATTAGCTTGATTTTTGGCTTATTGTTAAAGTCAGGGTGCTTATTTACCGCATGAAAGTTGGCAACTGTGCGACAGAGGCAGCAAGCAGACTGCCATAGCCTAGCTACTCTTTCAGATCCATGCTTTCAGGCATGACAGCTCCGCACTGACACTTCAGAGATGTGTGGATTACAGGCATTATCTGTGTGGAGGAGTAGATGCACTGGTCAAGATTTTCATTAATGACTTGGATAACAGAGTGGAGAATATGCTTAAAAATTTGCAGAGGACACCAAGCTGGGAGGGATTGCAAGTGTTTTGGAGAACAAGATTAGAATTCAAAATGACTTTAATAAAGTAGATAATTGGTCTGAAATCAATAAGATATTTGAACAATATGTGCATTTACTTGTACATTCTGGTAGTTTGTCTTATCCAAAGTCAATTTATAGGAGCAAAACACACTAAATCACAGTATCAGAGGGGTAGCTGTGTTAGTCTGGATCTGTAAAAGCAGCAAAGAGTCCTGTGGCACCTTATAGACTAACAGACGTATTGGAGCATGAGCTTTCATGGGTGAATACCCACTTCATCGGATGCATGTAGTGGAAATTTCCAGAGGCAGATATAAATATGCAAGCAAGAGTGAGTCAGGCTAGAGATACCGAGGTTAGTTCAATCAGGGGGGATGAGGCTCTCTTCTAGCAGTTGAGGTGTGAACACCAAGGGAGGAGAAACTGCTTTTGTAGTTGGCTAGCCATTCACAGTCTTTGTTTAATCCTGAGCTGATGGTGTCAAATTTGCAGATGAACTGAAGCTCAGCAGTTTCTCTTTGAAGTCTGGTCCTGAAGGTTTTTTGCTGCAGGATGGCTACCTTTAAATTTGCTATTGTGTGTGTTCTCCTACAGGGTTTTGTATATTGCCATTCCTAATATCTGATTCGTGTCCATTTATCCTTTTACGTAGGGACTGTCCAGTTTGGCCGATGTACATAGCAGAGGGGCATTGTTGGCATATATTACATTGGTGGACATGCAGGTGAATGAACTGGTGATGGTGTGGCTGATCTGGTTAGGTCCTGTGATGGTGTTGTTGGTGTAGATACGTGGGCAGAGTTGGCATCGAGGTTTGTTGCATGGATTGGTTTCTGAGTTAGAGTTGTTATGGTGCGGTGTGTAGTTACTGGTGAGAATATGCTTCAGGTTGGCGGGTTGTCTGTGGCCGAGGACTGGCCTGCCTCCCAAGGCCTGTGAAAGTGAGGGATTGTTGTCCAGGATGGGTTGTAGATCACTGATGATGCGTTGGAGAGGTTTTAGCTGGGGACTGTATGTAATGACCAGTGGAGTTCTGTTGGTTTCTTTCTTGGGCTTGACACTTTCTTATCCTCCCTGATTGAACTAACCTCGTTATAGTTTGGAAGAAGTTCAGATGAATGCCGAGAGGTGGAATTCTGTCCCCATTAAAGTCAATGGGAGTTTTGCCACTGACTTTAATGGAATCAGGATTTCACCTTAAGGGTCTGATCCAAAGCCCATTGAAGTTAATGAAAAGATTCCCATTGATTTCATTTGAGCTACACTAATTCACACCAACTGAAAATCTGGCTCCCAACACGTATACAGGCCCCCTCAAATCAACACTGAAGCTAGTCCAAATGCCATATGGATACTGTATGTGGTTTCAAAGAGTGGCAATGTCACAGGCATGTGCTGAAGTTTCTAGTCAACATCTGAAACTGTGACTGTAAATTGTTAAGATTTCCTCTGACAATGTCTATTGAGGTGGGCATTTTATTCATGCTCAGATATTTATGCTTTCTTGAAAATACCTTTAAGGTTTTTGTTTTTTAGAAAATCTATTCTATGAGAGATGATAACACTATCACAAGGCTAACAGCACAATTTGCTGAGGACTTAATCCTGAGGGGTACTAAGCACCCATTGTTCCCTTTGGCTTCAATGGGGCTTGGGGCTAGTCAGCATTCCTCAGAATCAAACTACAATTACAAACTATAATTTTCCTACATGTGTAAATTATGATTTATGCTAGGCTATGATTATTATTTATATTTGGTAGCATCTAGTGCACTGGTTTTCAAACTTTTTTTCTGGGGACCAATTGAAGAAAATTGTTGATGCCCGTGACCCAACAGAGCTGGGGATGAGGAGTTTGGGTTGGGGCAGAGGGTTGGAGTGCAGGGGTGAAGGTTGCAGGGTGGGGCCAGGAATGAGGGGTTCAGAGTGTGGGAGGGGGGTCAGGGCTGGGGCAAGAGATTGGGGCATGGGGTTAGGGCGCGGACTTACCTCTGGCGGCTCTCGGTCAGCAGCACAGCCAGGGTGCAGAGGCACACTTCCTGCCCGTCTTGGTACCGCAGACTGCGCTGCGCCCCAGAAGCAGACAGCAGCAGGTCTGGCTCCTAGGTGGAAGCGTGCAAGCAGCTTCGCGGAACTCTTGTCCGCAGGCTGTGGCATCGCCGCAGCCCCCCTCCCGCCCCCAGTGTGGAGCCGGTCCTCGGGGCAGAGGCAGCACGCGGAGCCCCATAGCCCCGCTGCCTAGAAGCTGGACTGGCTACTGGATGCTTCCAGGGCGCAGCGCGGTATCGAAACAGGTAGGCACTAGCCTGCCTTAGCTGGGCAGCACGGCCGATGGGACTTTTAACATCCCGGTCGGTGGTGTTGACCAGAGCTACCCAGTGCCTGACAAGCCGCGACCCACTACTGAGTCGCAACCTGAAGTATGAAAAACGCTGATCTAATGGCCCAGTTATGGATCAGGTACCTGTTGTGCAAACATAATGAAAACATAGCCCCTGTCATGTGACCAGGATGGGGGAGGTCATGCCTAGTGGTTGGTGCAGGAGTCATGCCTAGTGGTTGGAGCCAGAGTCAGTAGCCAGGAATTGGATCCCAAGGTCAGAGCTGGAGTCCAAGGCCAAATGCCAGAGCTGAGAGTCAGAATCAGGTTACCTGGAGTGAGAAAAGGCAGAAGCAGGGCTGGGAACAAGCCAGCACAGGAATGATTGTAGCTGTGGGCAAATGCTTTGAGTTTAAGAGCTGGTCTGTTGACTTTTAAACCAACCAGGCAGTGTACCCAGTCAAGCAGCCTACTACGGGCCAGCTACATTCCTTAGGTTGTTCGGAGACTGTCTGTGCTGCATGGCTTGATTTCTAACAGTACCCCGCTATTGAGGGCTCTGCCCCATGGATATTGGGGCCTGGTTTCTTGTGGTACTTCCAATTGAAGTCTCACATTAGGTCTGGGGCTTGCATATTCTCTATCTGTTCCCAAGACTGCTTATCCAAATGATAGCCTTCCCTGTTCACCAGATACTGGAGCCTTCCCCAACTCCCTGAGAGTCGAGTATTTGGTAGACAAAGTACTCCTCATGTCTGCTGAATGCTATGGGTGTGGTGGTGGGTTGGAGTGGTGTGGGTATGGGTTCTCGGTGTAGTGCTTTAAAGGAGAGATGTAAAAGATGGGGTGTACCTTCAGGGGGTGGCAGCTGTAATTGGAAAGCCACTGGGTTTACCAGTTCTATAATCTTGAAGGGGCCACATGCCATTGTAGGCACACTGCAAATGCTAGTAGCAAATATTCCCAATGGCTGAAGATGGGCACTAGATGGGCAGGGCTCTGAGTTACTACAGGAAATTCTTTCCCAGGTGTCTGGCTGGTGGGTTTTGCTGACATGCTAGGGTCTAACTAACCACCATATTTGAGGAAGGGAAGGAATTTTCCCCAAAATCAAATTGGCAGAGAGCCTAGGGGTCTTTCACCTTGCTCTGCAGCTTGGGGCACAGGTCTCTTGCTGGTTCAGATTAAAGGGTGTATTCTCTGTAACTTGAAGTCTTTAAATCATGATTTGAGGACATCAGTAACTTAGCCAGAGGTTAGGGGTTGTGACAAAATTCCTCCTCTATCTTAGTGGGTCCTGCGCTTATTGGCAGATTTTCTTGCTGCAGAGATTCATCATGTGGGTTGGGGAACAGCCCAGAGACCTTCCCCTCTGGAAGAACCCACAGTCCAGGTCAATTGGGAGGTTTGGGGGGAACCCAGGCCCACCCTCTACTCCAGGTTCCAGCGCAGGGCCCTGTGGATTGCAGCTGTCTATAGTGCCTCCTGTAACAGCTGCATGACAGCTACAACTCCCTGGGCGACTTCCCCATGGCCTCCTCCAAACACCTTCCTTAGTCTCACCACAGGACCTTCCTCCTGGTGTCTGATAACACTTGTGCTCCTCAGTCCTCCAGCAGCACACCCTCTCAACTCCTTGCGCCTCTTGCTTCCAGCTCCTCACACTCACACCACAAACTGAAGTGAGCTCCTTTTAAAACCCAGGTGCCTTGATTAGCCTGCCTTAATTGATTCTAGCAGCTTCTTCTTAATTGGCTCCAGGTGTCCTAATTAGCCTACCTGCCTTAACTGGTTCTAGCAGGTTCCTGATTACTCTAGTGCAGCCCCTTCTCTGGTCACTCAGAGAACAGAAAACTACTCATCCAGTGACCAGTATATTTGCCCTCTACCAGACTCCTGTACCCCACTGGTCTGGGTCTGTCACAGGGTCTTTTACAGGAGTGTATGGGTGAGGTTCTGTGGCCTGTGATGTGCAGGAGGTCAGACTAGAAGATCACGATGGGCCCTTCTGGCCTTAAAACCTATGCGTCTATGAGGGTATTGGTAGTCTAGCTTGGTGGATGAATGACTCAGTTTAAGTTTCTGGATAGAGAGCAATAGTATGTCCCTTACAGCCAGACTGGAAACAGCCTGAAAGTCTTGATCCACATGGTGTTTATGGGTTTCTTTGGCAGACTGCAATTTTTCCCAAGCTCCCAGTGCAATAGTGTAGGTGGGAAGCTAAATTCACAGTTGTTGGTCCTGGGGAACTTATGGATAAGTCTGGGTGGAAGTGGGGGTGAAAGCCACAGTTTGGAAACTGGACACAGAATAAAGAAGATGTCTTTAACATGGAGTGATGGTTGAACACCACATCACTGACTGTATTTGATCAGGACCTAATAGCCCCTGTTTCAATGTGATCAGTAACCTACTGAAATGTCCTGTGCAATACCTTAGAGAAATCTTCTATGAGCAATCAATTGTTAATCGCAGAAGCAATGGAATTCTCCAACCCAATGCAGAAATCGACTGTACAGCAGTGAAATATATTCAAAGATACCAAGGCCAGAAGGGACCATTGTGATCATCCAATCTGATCTCCTGTATAACAGTAGCCATAGAACTTCCTCAAAATAATTTCTAGATCAGATCTTTTAGAAAAAAACTTTCAACCTTGATTTAAAAATTGCCAGTGGTGAGGTTTTTACCCACAAAAGCTTACGCCCAAATAAATCTGTTAGTCTTTAAGGTGCCACCAGACTCCTTGTTTTTGTAGATATAGACTAACATGGCTACCCCCTGATACTTGACACAAATCTTGGTAAATTATTCCAATGGTTAATTACTCTCACTGTTAAAAATTTACACCTTATTTCCAGTCTGAATTTGTCTACATAGAAATCTTAGAAAACATTGCTGCTGGCAATGTAGCTTTGTCATACATGTGTGTATAATCATGAAAAATAAGAAATAGGACAACAAAACAGAGATCAGAATCTCTTAAGAAAGTCAGCAATCCTGGATTATTAACATCAAAGAAACATGGATGAAATAATGTCCTATAGTAGAACTGTGGCTTCATATATGTAAATCAAAAATGAAGAGCTAATTAAGAAAAATATTTTCTAATTTTTCTGGAACTCTGCTAATTGGAGGTGACCTTCAATGATATTTGAATGATGAGTCTTTAGATAATATATTTGGTTCTTTATCGTGGATAGCTGCATTATGCTGAGTATGCCTCAAAAATGTGTTCTGATACATTATTTACTATATGGCTGACTAAACTGCGAGAAATAAAAGCTTGTATAAAAACATGTCTGACTAGTCTGATAGTCTAAGGGCTTGATCAAAACCTCATTGAACTCAGTAGAAAGAGTTCCTTGATTTTAATGGGGTTTGGATCAGGACTTAAATGCAACAGTCTTAATCAAGAGACATTTCCTGCTCAACCGTTCATTGGGAACAGTTCATTTCTTATTAAAGGTCACTTTCATTGTATAATCACTTTGAGAAATAAACAATTCTATATTATTTTATTTGAATTCCAGGGTCAAAACTTGATTTGTTTTCAATTTACATTCAACTGTCCAGGGAAAATTGATTTAATCTTATTTCATTTCGTTTTCCACGCTCGACAGGTCAAATGCTTTTTTTCACATCAAATGAAAATTACCAAGTGTGATCCCTTGGAGAACAGAGCATTCAGAAAGGCATTCTCCAGCTGTCAACTATTAGTTGACAATAAAACTGCCTTCTGCCTTTTTATGTATCTGGTTTTATCTTGAATAATATGAATAGTATCAGTTTCTCTTTTATAGAAATCATGGCCAAATATTTAGTCAGCTTCAATTGGGACTCTACCTTTGGGCTTGACTATCCCTCTAGATATCTCTCTGTCCTGTGATATGAGCATCAAGGGGACAGACTCAATTGGTCTTTACTATGAACTGCCCTACAAATGCCATACAATGTGACAAACACCCAGTCATTCAAAAAATGTTAGAAAATGGGTGTGTCAGTTTCAGGATAATCACTCCTGTATCCCTTTCCTCTATGGTCCACTCCAGGAGTGTCCAATCAGATCTCAGATCTCCAGCCATTACCTGTCTCTGGGCAGCAACCCTTGTTCCACTCCCTTCTCACTAAGGGGTTTTAAGGCTGCACAACTCCCCGTCATACACTGTGTTATCCCCAGTAAGTCAGTCTACCTAAAGGCCAGTGCCTGTGCATTGCTTTCTCGCTGGGGCTATGAATATATTGCCAGCAGTTACAAGTTACCTCACAGCTCTTTCTAAACACATTTATTCTTATGATAAAAGTTTCCTCTGTGATTCTAAAAAACAAACAAACAGAAGTTCCTGTAGACATGCTAAAGATTATCAGAGGTCACCCATCAGTCTTATGGAGCTGTAAAAGGCCAAAGTCTTCCAACCCCTGCACAAGGGTTGCCCCCCTCCACCCATTTGAACAGAAGGTCCTGTCCATCTATTCTATTGGATCAGAAAGAAGGCTCTGAGTCAGTTTAAACTCAGCATTTTTTTTTTTTTAATAACAAAAGCCCTTTCTTTGTCTGTTGGTCTCTGGAAATCCCAGTTTGAACTAGGATATGCAAGCACCCTTCTGTGGAGATTTTTACAACCTAACTGATTCACTTTCATCACCATCCTCCCCCTCTCCACACACACAGTTTTTGATTCATGGATGCCCTGTGATATCTCCCCACTGGAGTTACATACAATCCCAGGCCCACAGTAATACATACACCATTCATAATTTTAATACAATATGGTCCCCAAAGATATTGCATGCTGTTGATCCAACACCAACAGTAGATATACCACAAACAAAAATGTGGGATGGAATGGCGGATTATGAGATGTGGGATAACATGAATAAGAAGACATGGTATAGGTGGGGGACCTTCCTAAAGCAAGGCATAGATTCTGGCTGCAACACCAGTTTTGGGCTAAAGAACAATTTGCAAGATTTCCCTGGTATAAACCAGATATCTTTTCATGAAGTTAGTCTAAATGCACATTCCATGAGTTCTGCTATTGCCTGAAAGAGCAAAAGATTTCTACTCAGCTCTCCCCTCCAAATCTATACACTATAGAGTAACTAGCTATCCACAGCACAACACTATCTTCAAAGACAGAGGTTGAAAAAAAATGGAAGAATGATGATTATCTACTTTGAGTATACCAAGAAAACAGTTATTTGTTTGTTTGTTTTGGTTTTTTTTGCGCCTATACAGTTTAAGAAGAAACATTATTTGGGAAAAAGCCCTAATGTAATGAAAGAAAAGCCTACTTAAAATTGACTTTCTTCTGTCCTTATTCATTCCACACACAGTCTATGCAGATAAACTAGATCTGATATTTTATGAATGCTGAAAGAAGGGGATATGCAATTTTTAATAGCTTGTTTGCTATATTAAGAAATCTACTACTTTTATTTAGCGTAGCAAGATTTTCCATCAGTCACAGTCCATTGTCTAACAGTCTTTTAACCCTTTATTTCCAGCTCATTTGACTAACTGCAAGGTGTAACTTGTATGCCCCCAAAGCAGAGTTTCTAAAAGGGACAGTGGAAATGAGCTGTTCAGGATTTGGTTTGGATATGCACCTAAAAATGTAGATACTTTGCTGAGGGTTACTTGAATAAATCATAACTGCATTGGATGTGAAACTGGGCAGGAATTTTGTCAGTTGTGATCTACTTTAACTTACACTAATACTACAACACCAGGCTGTTCTGCTGGTCCAGGATGGTCAGAATGCAAGGTGTTCTGGCCATGCCCTTTGGGCTCCCATCTTGTTCCCTATGCTTCAGGGGTATTCAAGGGGAATCCCCTAGCTCTCTGGTTAGGATACTGTGATGCTTCCCAGGTGTACCCAGAGCTGTGGGGACCTCGCTACCACCTGCCCTTAGCATGATGAAACCTTGTCTGAGCCTGCCGGGGGTCAGCTCCCCAACTCCACCTCCGATGAGAACACAAGCATTCCCCTCTAGGCCTTGCAGGCCCCAGTGTCCTCCTACAGGTTAGTGACTTCAAGCCCTTTTAACAAAGGAGAAAGATTCAGAGTAGTAACAGATAGAAACATTGGAAACAAATGTCTACATAGCAATTAAACTTGCCTTAACTCTAAAACCTTACAAGACCACAATTTTCAGCATAGATACATAACTCCTTAAATATGATCTGTAGAAACATTTTGCATAATGACCAGTGGGCAACTAGTAGAAACCTTAGATGCCACCTTTTGGTGAACCATTATGCAGATAGCTGGCCCAGGGTATCCCTGTACAGCCCTATGCACTCCCTGTGCTCTCTGTCAGTTTGAACCAAGAGGTACCTGGGTCACACATGTCTTTTTGTGCTGCAGAACTGAGCGAGAAGGGGCTGAAGGCCTGGTCCAGAGGATGTAGCAATCACACTGTCCTAATCATCACATTGTCACCTCCCCAGGAGGATACATGGTCCTGTCAGATTACTAGATCTATTTTTATTTTTTTAATATAAAAATAAGCAAAAAAACCCCTATTACATTCCATAAAAAATAACCCAATAAAAGTAAAACTTCAATTAAAAATTAAGAGAGGCCTGCACATAATCACACCAAATATAATACTGACCACTTAGATTTATAAGTGTAATCAATGAAGATTGATTATTGCATTGACAAAATAGAACAGATAGTGAAGATGAAATCCTGGTCCTGTTGAAGTCAATGGGAGTTTTTACCCTGAGTTTCTGTATTTGTAAAAAATGAGATTTTTGAAAGTCCTTTTTAATTAATAGGGAGGAAGATCAAACATCAAAACCTGCCAGATGTTATATCAGAGTACAGTGAACGTTACTTTTTCATCATTTTCTCCAGGCCTTAAAGATATTAAGGGCTATTAGTTCTTCCATTTCAAACAAGACAGGTATATAAACACCTGTTTTATGATTCATCATGGGACATTATTGCACTCAGCTGGGTCCTAAAACTTTCTGTTCAGCTTTTGGACCACTACAGACTGGCGGACTATTAGAGCCATCTTCTTTCTGCAGCCATCAATATGAGGACAGGAAGGGGCTTAGGGATCCAGAGCATCATTCTCACAGACCACTTTGGTTTACAAATGAAATGGCAGGGAAGGAGACTAGGTTGCTGGCGGGGGAAGAGCTGTTACATTTTGTGGAGGTTGGTGTGTAAGGGTGGGGAAGGTATAAGAAGCCTCCACCTTGCATCCCCATTTGAGCACATGAGCTCTGCAAGGTTACCTGTGCTAATGCTGCTAGTCAACCCAAAACCAGTAGGGAGGAGGCCAGGCCCTTTTCTCTGCACTGGCCAGTAGTCAGCTGGTGGCAGAGGAAAGTGCAAGCTGTATCCCTTGAAGCGGTGGTGTAATGGCCATGCAGCCCTTTTTTCCCTGGAGAGCTCTGGGAGGTGGTGTTTCCCTGGTATATAAGGTAGGCTCCAGCCACAATTAACAATGCTTCAGCAGTTGTGATCCCATCCCCTGAAACATGCTATAACTCAAGCACAAAGCTAAGAATCAATCAATAACACATTACCAGAAAATGAAAAAATATCTAAAGAGGAAAATACAAAGAATGCAGAAAAATAGCTTTCCCTATCAAGAGTTGCTATGCCTCCATGATTTCAGAGATTGTTGAGACATGTATCCTTTGGATATACAAGGAACTTTTTATATTATAACAAAGCATTTTATGTTTAGAGATGGGGAAACATTTTAGTGAAATAGTGTGAGCTTTAAAAAAGTATAAATGACAGTTCTATTTATTTTGTATAAATTACTACTTTTAGTTATTTTTCTGAAAAAATTTACTAGAATAAAAGTCAAAATGAAATAAAATAGAAACAAGCCAGTAACTAAATTAGAACAACATTTTAAAAATCAATGAATTTAATTAGTTGACTGTACTGGAATTTCCCAAGAGATTTGTTTTAATCAAATAAGAAATCACTGAGAAAGTAACTAGGGAACAAATGAATCTTAGATACCAAGATAAGTACTTTAAAACTATGATAGAGAGAACAACAGGGGCTTGGTAAAGGCTGACATAAGCACTGATCCAGCAAAACATTAAAGCAAGTGCTTAATTTTAAGCATGTAAATAGTCCCATTCACTTCTCACCTAAGTGCTTTGCTGAATCAGGACCCGTGTGTCATTTGTGCATACACAAAAGTGTGCCTCTTAAAGAAGGGAACTTATTTTTATTATCCTGAAGGAATCTGGAGAACAGGTAAAGTTGGTCAGGGCTATTATTATGGTAGCTTGAACACTGGAAAAAATGTGTTCACAAGTATTTGCCTTTTAAATGACTGTTTGGTTTGACCTATTTGTTGTAGATGAGCACACATGCAAATGGGTGTTGTTCATATAAATGCTTGGGAAACAGATGTGCTTCATACACATACCCGTAATCAGATATCAACAAGGGTATTCATGGTTAAAAAAAAAAAAAAAAGAACATAAGAACGGCCATACTGGGTCAGACCAAAGGTCCATATTTCCCAGTATCCTATCTTCCGAAAGTGGCCAATGCCAGGTGCCCCAGAGGGAATGGACAGAACAGGTAATCATCAAGTGATCCTTTCCCTATTGACCGTTCTCAGCTTCTGGCAAACAAATGCTAGGGACACCATCCCTGCCAATCCTGGCTAATAACCACTGATGGACCTTATACTCCGAGAATGTATCTAGTTCCTTTTTTAACACTGTTATAGTCTTGGCCTTCACAACATCCTCTGGCAAAGAGTTCCACAGGTTGACTGTGCATTGTGTGAAGAAATACTTCTTTTTCTTTATTTTAAACCTGCTGCCTATTAATTTCATTTGGTGACCCCTAGTTCATGTGTTATGAGAAGGAGTACATAACACTTCCTTATTTACTTTCTTCATACCAGTCAAGATTTTATAGACCTCTATCATATCCCCTCCAATCATCTCTTTTCCAAGGTGAAAAGTCCCAGTTTAAATCTCTCCTCATACGGAAGCCATTCCATACCCCTAATAATTGTTGTTGCCCTTTTCTGAACCTTTTCCAATTCCAATATATCTTTTTTGAGATGGGGTGACCACATCTGCATGCAGTATTCAAGATGTGGGTGTACCATGGATTTATAAAGAGGCAATAAAGAGAATTCACTACTTGTTACATAATAATCACCATTAGGTAATCATTATTTATTAAGAGTTTCAGCCATCTACTCAGAAAGCAGAAGGAACACCATGTGACTAGAGTGACCAATAACCCATCGTGTGAAACAAAAAGTGAATTTTCAAACTGAACACTTCATGAACAACACACAGGGTTATGATTACGTGTCTGAAACTAGTTAGCAAACACTGATGTATAAAGAACATTTGCAGAAACCAAGGTTGATTTGTGAACAGAAAATAAAAAAGGATTAAACTCATTGGATAATCCATGTCAAATTAATAATTCAATCAGGCCTCAATTTTCTTGTATTTAGAGATTTTAAATGTAAGTTATATTATCACAACCCTAAACATTTTCTTGGGAGCCAATCATGGAGAACTCCTGATTTGTGTTATTTAACATGTAGTGCTGAGGCCTGGATAGTTTGTCTGGGACTCCAGGAGCAAGAGAAACTGGCTATTCCCAGAACTGGGAGATAGCACGGCTTCTACCTGAAAGCATAATAAAGAGGAAAAAGGGTAATAAGTTACAAGTGAGATAAGAAAAGCAAGTTTGACAAAGGGGAAGAATTATAAATGGGAAACAAACATTGGGATAGATGATCAACTGGTGTGAATCGGCAGAGCTCCATTGAGGATCTGACCTATTAACATTAAGGATTTGAATGTGCATTGATTTTATTTATATAGATATTATAATTAATTCAATATTAATACTGACTGTTGTGGTTTTGAAGATGAAGATAGAGAAGGCAATTAAATGTATATCTAACAATGCTCCAGAGGTAGGGTGACTAGTTGTCCCGATTTTATAGGGACAGTCCCGATTTTTGGGTCTTTTTCTTATATAGGCTCCTACTACCCCACACCCCCTGTCCCAATTTTTCACACTTGCTGTCTGGTCATCCTATCCAGGGGAGAGCATCTGATATAGATATAGGTGTGTGTGTGTGTGTGTACAACCTATTATAGAGCTGATAATAGAACACACAAGCATAGCTTTTATTCAGGACCTTATTGGTAGAAAGTAGTCCTTACAAGCTTCATGCACTAGTTATTTTTTGCAATGTAGGAAAAAAACTTCCGGTATGCAGAAAAGAAACTGGTCTGCTGGATAGATCTGTTTAAGTTAGTTACAAATGCGGCGATAGATAGATACACGTGGTCTTTTACTTTTTAGTTGATAACTCATTTACATGTGCCCTCTTCACTGACTTTGGACCCTCTCTTGCATATGCTTATGCACATGAGGATATTTACTTGCACCATTGAAACAAGTGAAAACTACGCTCATGAGTAATTATTCATGTGCACAGGAGATTGTAAGAAACATCCATGAAGTACCAAAAGGAGGCTCTTAGTTGGTAACTTGGTCAGTGAACCAGAACTCACCAAAAAGGGGCAAACTTCATTAGCAACTAGGGACAGTCTCCCGCTGTAGCAGCACTTTAAGCCCTACTCTGTGAGAATTGTGACTGGCCATGGAGCCATAACAGCACAGAGGAGGACATAGGAAGCAAAGGCCAGATTTTTCAAGCACTCAAAGAGAGAGATGAGCACCTGATGGGATTTACAAACCCACCTCAGAATTCCCATGGGAATTAGGTACCTACCCCTCTTTAGCCACTTGTATAAATCCCACAATGAGCCTGTCTGAATCTTTAGGCCCTTAAATATCTTTGAAAATCTGCCCATTAGCTCCTACTTTCTAGCTGTAACACACTGGAATCTATTCCCACCCCATAATTAGAATAGGAGATGTCTGTGGTAACAGTTGGTAAGCTGCTGTCTTACTGTGTTAAGTCAATACAATAAGCTAAATACTATGGGCCAAATCCTCAGCTTGTGTAAATTGCATATTGACTTAAATTAAACGGGTGATTTACACCCACTGAGGGTCTAGCCCTAGCTCTGCAAACAGCCGTCAAAACAAAACTCCTTTCTTCCTCTTTGGTAGTCATGCCCCTGAATCACTCTGTTTTAGTGCTGGATGCATGATATCATCATGAGAATTATGGGCAATTCCTTTCAATTTACTTCCCATTTCTAAACTTCTTTCTAAACTTTCTGATGCTGAATTACTACAAATAAGTCTGTGGACATATTATCCAGCAGCCTAAAATGTAATTGTCAGGGCATGAAAACAAAAGCACTCCACGAGAATCAGAATGGATGAATATTCCCATGATGAAAAAAATTCTCACAATTAAATGATGAATACTGATGCCAGGAGTCCGATCACCTTTCCCATCAGCAGAGGGGGCACAGACTGAGGACCAAAGCAAGTGCTATCTCTGCAGCAGCATCCTCTCTGGGACACCATGGTGTGTGGAGCCTAAAGTGTTGAGGCTCTCGGGTACCACAAAGATGGATGTGAGAGTGGGATGGAGGCAAGGAGCAGCTTATCTCTCTCCTAAGGCACCAGATAGCTGGAGTGGACATTGATCCTTCTAGAAGCCTCAATTTAAGGGCCAATTTGGGCTCCAGATAGCCTTGAGATGCGGCAGGAGTGGTAGGGTCTATAAGAACAGTGCAGAGGATCTGGACCTCTCTGGGACAGGATCTACAGTGCTCGGAAAAAGAACAGGAGTACTTGTGGCACCTTAGAGACTAACATTTATTTGAGCATAAGCTTTCGTGGGCTACAGTCCACTTCTTCGGAAGCATAGAATGGAACATATATTGAGGAGATATATATACACATACAGAGAGCTTGAAAAGGTGGGAGTTGTCTTACCAACTCTGAGAGGCCAATTAAGTAAGAGAAAGGAAAAAAAAACTTTTGAAGTGATAATCAAGATAGCCCAGTACAGACAGTTTGATAAGAAGTGTGAGAATACTTACATGATGATGGGGCGTCCAGAATTTCCAGGTTTATGGATCTTGGGTAGCAAATAGAATATCCCTGGTCGGGGATGCCAACTCTGTCCACATATCTATTCAAGTGACATCATCATAGGACCTAATCACATCAGCCATGCCATCAGGGGCTCGTTCACCTGCACATCTACCAATGTGATATATGCCATCATGTGCCAGCAATGCCCCTCTGCCATGTACATTGGTCAAACCAGACAGTCTCTACGCAAAAGAATTAATGGACACAAATCTGATATCAGGAATCATAAGATTCAAAAACCAGTAGGAGAACACTTTAACCTGTCTGGTCACTCAATGACAGACCTGCAGGTGGCAATTTTGCAACAGAAAAGCTTCAAAAACAGACTCCAATGAGAAACTGCTGAGCTTGAATTGATATGCAAACTAGATATAACCAACTTAGGCTTGAATACAGACTGGGAATGGCTGAGCCATTACAAACGTTGAATCTATTTCCCCATGTAAGTATTCTCACACTTCTTATCAAACTGTCTGTACTGGGCTATCTTGATTATCACTTCAAAAGTTTTTTTTTTCCCTTTCTCTTACTTAATTGGCCTCTCAGAGTTGGTAAGACAACTCCCACCTTTTCAAGCTCTCTGTATGTGTATATATATCTCCTCAATATATGTTCCATTCTATGCATCCAAAGAAGTGGGCTGTAGCCCACGAAAGCTTATGCTCAAATAAATTTGTTAGTTTCTAAGGTGCCACAAGTACTCCAGTTCTTTTTGCGGATACAGACTAACATGGCTGCTACTCTGAAACCTGTCATAGTGCTGGAAAGTCACTCTTTCCTCCTTCCACCACCCACAGAACCCTTCTCTTGGAGGGGGATATATGAGCAAGTTTCCTGGACCCTCTGTGCCTCTTCTGCCCAGGGTTCTGAAGAAGGGTACAATATGTCCCCCAGACTGCACTGCTACCTACTCACCTTTACAGCATATTTATGTCAATGAAAGCCAAAGATTAGATCTCCCAACAAACTATGCTAATGCAGCCTTTGCATAGTCAAATTTGTTGATTTCTTCACTATAATGCAGAGTATTTATTCTTTCCTACCTTTTCTGTGTTAGGCACAGCTAAAATGGTAACTCCCTTTTGCCAGGCGGTGGTGGGCGAGCTAGCAGAAACCATTATTTAAAGAACATGTTTAAAAACTGATTAACAACAGCCTGGATACTATAATAGACATAGGATCCAGATCAATGATCTTTCTCTTTGTGTTTAGAGCAGTCAAACTGCTTTCTTTAATATTAATATTAATTATTAATTTAGCTTCGTTCTGAGAAGAATGATTAAAGCTGGTTGGACAATTTGACAACAAATAGAAACATCTGCACTCAGTTTTTGTGGAAATAGTTTTCCAGATTTCAAACAGCTCTCCTAGCAAATCATTTAGACACGGATCTTGATTAGCCTCAAAAGGTATTTGTTTTATGTATCATTCAATTTATCTTAGCGCTTTAGAAAAGAAAATTCAGATGATAGTCTAAACTAATAATTTAAAATGATCAAAATGTTCAGTTTCACTGCTTTGGGCAAGTAATAATTCATGCCCAAATTTGTGAAACTTTCCAGATTTCTGAATGTTTTCACTAATAGCACAGTCTGCTGTGCGAACACTTGCACACAATGAATAATATGACCCCATGAATCATCCAGAACTGAACTCAGTGCTTTTATTCATGAGTCTTGTTTTTTTTAAAACACACACTATGTGACTAGTTCTGATCAGGCTCAATCCCTGGACTGATGTGTCTCCATGTCTAGGGTCAAGACTTTATACAGCATCGGAGGAGGTCAAGTTATGGCTTTGTCCCTCCCTCCACACCAGTCTACAGAGCTAGGCTGGTTGTCCCAGAATTTTCTGTTTAAAATCCAACATTAAAAATCTGACAACAAACCATAGATAGCAATTTTTTCCCCATAAAAAGACAGAGTTAAAGATTAGAGGCATGTGACTTCTGCTCTTCTGCTCAACTCTTTGTTTTATTGTTATTGCAGCCTCCCAGCTACCCCCACCTATTGCTTCCTATCTGACATGTGAGCGCTCTGGGAAGGGACTGTCTTCTTTGTAACTTTTCTGTACAACACCTAGCACCATGGGGCTCTGATCCTCGATTGGGGTTCTAGGCATCACCATAATGCTATTAATTCTGTTTAAACCATTAGACCACACTGGAGACAAGGTAACAGCCTATTCTCAAACACTTTGTGACAAAGATTGTTTGATGAGGCATGGCCCGTCTACCACCCTGGGCAAAGACACATGAACTAGAATGGATTTTAAAAGATGTGTTTCAAAGCAGTTTCCAACTGCCAAGGAAAATGAAGGATAAATGGGGTTTAAGGGCTGAGAGTGAGGAGAAGGAAGGCAATGCCTTGCGGTTGTTCTAATATTGAGTATTCAAGACATCTCAGTCTGAAGAATCCCTGGAGCAGAACCGGGAAGAGAAACAGGTCTGCTGAAACCCTGTTATCAGAGGGAAAGCAAGCAATGTAGCATGAAACTGTCTGTGAAAACCGACACAGCCTGTTTGATGAAGCACCATGACTTTGTGAAAATACAACTACTATTCCTTGAAATGGGACCATTCCACCAACGTTCTCCATAGTCACCCAGTTGCTTAGTTTTAAAACAAGCATTACCAAGATAGAACATGCACAGATGGTGTTGCAGAAGGATTTGCTATTACTATGGTCTGTAATGTATTCTTTTCCGGAAAAGCTATTTCACAGCTGAAAGAAAACACATGCTATCAGTTCTGTGGGTGACTCTAAAACAAACTGAAAGGCATCAGCCCCATTAGAGAGGAAAGGGGAAGTTATTTTGAAGCAAAGTACTTTTTTGATGTACTCAACTCCTTCCTGGAGATTTCAATTGCTCTGAAATAGTTACCAGTGCTGGTTTTTGTTTTTTAAAAAGCATTGCTATCTAAACCTGTTGAAAAATCATGGCTCTCTGGTAATAACTAAACTGCAAAAATAGTTTGCTACACTGTCCTTTTTATGTCCAGGTGAAGGCAGTTCTTAAAGGCAGGAAGCTTTTTTTTTTTTTTTTTTTTTTTTTTTTAAATCTGCCCATTGGCAGTCCATTGCATGGACATTTAACTGACCTGCTAAGTGACAACATGATGGGCATTTAGAACCAAATGTTATACTTGGTAGGTTACTCCCCTGTAGGTGCAGGGAAATCCCAGAAGCTTCAAGTCCTGAAGTTCCCTTGGAATACTCCTGTTCTGGATGGTATGGGGAAACATTATCTCTCCACTGAACTTTGCTCAAATCTGTACTGGCTCCCAGCTCCAAGTTAGCAGGTTCATATAGGAGCATGGCTGTATGCTTCCAGTGTGTCTTTACAGGCTAGTGGGCCCATGCCACACTCCCCTCAAAGAAAGAGCTCCAAACCACAGAAAGGAAAGCAGTCATGTTAAAGGTGACACAACCAGCCTGCAACAATTTGTTGGGTCTCCTGGCCAGCTGGGGGGAGCACCATGTGTGCTCCCCTTGCACACCGGAGCCAGAGGCATAATTAAGCCCAGGTTGCTATCCCATTCTGGTGCTCTGACAGTGATTAATGTCAGTGACCCTTCCTTGTACATGTTCTTCTGTTGTTCCCCTCTGTGCTCTTTAGTATCACTCTAGGGTCCTCTTCCTGCCCCAGTTATACTAAATCCAGGCCTCTTTCCTATTTCCTCCTAGACTGCTCCTTGTGACTATCCAGATTCATATATTGGCATCCATCAACTGTAGTATCAGCACATCTTTATCAGCTGCTTCCATTACTCTGCTTGCACCTTCCTCTTGTTATCATATTGGGCTCTTTCTAAATGTCCTTTACCCAACTGACCTGCATACGCTCGGTTTTTTAAGCATCTTTCCATATCTAACCTGATAGTTATCAGGCTGCTGGACAGAATTCTTTGCTGCCCTTTAAAGGATTCCAATTGCCCTTTAAATGGCCTCAAGCATATCGTGTTTTCACTATTATAAAAGTGAAGGGCCAGGCAAGCACCCAGTGCAATAGCGTTCTCCCTGGTTAAAAAAACAACCTTAATAAACACAATGAAAAATTAATTCAAATCTGAGAGTTGCATTTCTGAAGTCTGAGTGTATTTAAAGAAGACTACGCAAAATATGAACAAAACTAAACAGAGAACATTTTTAAACATGCATTTTGGAGATCCCATTTCAACTTATTTTTCTTATTTTATAGATTTTTAAGGCAGTACCAATTTTTACATTCAGCTGATTGGCAGCATAATCTCTATCTCTGACATGACTTCAAGTCACAAATGAAAGACTAAAAATAGTTTGAAACATTTAAGTTATTATTAGCCAGAGAGGGGTAGAGCTTCTGGTTTAGACTTAACAAGAATGATGACGAAGGGAACTAAAAAGTTTTCAAGAACACTTTACAGGGCAAAAGGATATCCAGATTCATCAATTTTTAAAATTCAATATTTGAGTTTCTGCAGTCAAGTTTGTAAAATCACTTCCCTTGTGTAGCGCCAACCAGACATTATCCCTCTAAGTAAAATGTGTAAGACTACATAAAGCAGAGTGATCTGATGATCTCAAATCCATTACAGCATACATATTTTCAGAAAAACAAATTAGGAAGAGAATGGGCATAGACTGAACTGTGCTTCATAAAGATGTTCTCGGAAAAATTTCCCCTCTGTTCACCCTATTTATGATCCTCTACAACAAAGTTCCGGAACTCCAATATCCAGGGATAGAACATGGTATCTTGGCAAAACATACCTGCTGAAATGGACAGCTGCAAACAGCTTTATGTAGATATTTTTTATCTGTGAAGATGAAAGCCTGAAGAGTATGTAGGGATAGAGAGGTTATCAGAGGATACTTCCAGCACTGTCAGCATATGCTTGCTCTGTCTATATGCTAAATTTGCATTCTGAACAACTATTTTGAATGAATATGTTCTGTGCTACAGGACCCAGCATTTACTTAGGCAGGAGCCGTCATAGGTTTCACCCCCACTCTGAACTTTAGAGTACAGATATGGGGGCCTGCATGTGAACCCCTAAGCTCAATTAACAGCTTAGATCTGGTCTGGCTGCCACCACCCAAATAGTTTGAGTCATTTGGGAAACTCTGTCTCCCTCCCCAAAAAAACCTTTCCCTCCCTGGGTAGCCTTGAGAGACTTCTTCACCAATTCCCTGGTGAACACGGATCCAAACCCTTTGATTTTAACACAAGGAGAATTTAACCATCCTCCTTCTTTCCCCCCACCAATTCCTGGTGAGTCCAGACCCAATCCCCTTGGATCTTAAAAACAGGGGAAAATCAATCAGGTTCTTAAAAAGAAGGCTTTTAATTAAAGAAAAGAAAGGTGAAAGACAAACCTCTGGGAGAGATTAGCATACCAGCTACTCTCACAGACAACAGATTCAAAACACAGAGGATG
Source organism: Trachemys scripta elegans (assembly GCF_013100865.1). NCBI lineage: Eukaryota > Metazoa > Chordata > Testudines > Emydidae > Trachemys > Trachemys scripta. Next base: position 61,229,080 of record NC_048306.1, on the reverse strand, counting down.
TTCCCCTGGCCAAAACTTAGTTACACAAAAGAATACCCAATTTGATTATTCCCCTAATAAACAAAACCTATTTATTCACTTTCTAATACTCACTACTCTGATAAGAGCTGATTCCTTGATCTTTTCACTCTGGCCAAAACTGAAACTGACCCAGACAAAGGGAACTTCCCTCCTTTCTTTTAAAACATTTTGTCCCCCCATTGGTTCCTCTGGTCAGGTGTCAGCTAGGCTAGGTGAACTTCTTAACCCTTTACAGGTAAAAGAGGTATTAACCCTTAACTATCTATTTATGACAGGAGCCTTTCTGGACATTAGTTGTACACTGTTTGTTTAAGCCTCAGTTAGGTTGGAAAACTGCAATAACTGACATATGACCAATCAAGTGTACTTCCTTCTCAGATGCCAAGTGGTAAGATTTTCCCTGCCCCTTCTGTTGTACACAGAGAGACTGGGCAGGTGTAAGGAGATTGTCCATCCCACAGAGGGTGACAAGGAGGCAGAGCCATAGCCAACCTCCCCACCCCCAGCTCCCAGTCTACCTGCATCCCAGATGATGGTGCATGCATAAAGGAACTCAGGGAAAAGACTGTGCCTCACTCCCTCCCTAAGCTCCCCCTGGGCAATACAACACAGGGCAGTGTTAAATGCTGTTATTAGGCAAGGATAAAAGTATTGATTGAATTAATGATGGTCACTTAATTAAACTGCCCTTTTGGCTGTCACAGGAATATCATCAAGAGCCACATACTGCCCTAGATTTGCAAGTAGAACTTCCATGCAGAGTCCTTTGAGAAGTAGTGGCAGACAGGAGTGCTTGCCTTCTGCTTTAGTCTCAATATGTGGAGGCAATTCTTAGGGTTGGGTAGCTTCCTGGGAACTGCGTATAGGTATGGGGGCTGAGATTTGGGAAAGAGAGGATTTGCTACATGCTGTTTGTGACAGCCTCTGTTCCAGGACTGGTGTATTCATGTTACACTTAACACATATCCAGACTCCACATCCTTGATTTCTCTTCCAGTGGGAAGCTGACCTGCATGGCCCCAGAATTCTGCTATTGCTTGGCAGAAGAAGGGGCAACAGTATTCAATCAAAAGGGAAGAGTTTGCAGGTCATGTCAAGCTACCAACACAGCTTTGGCAGTGGGAACTTTCACGGTATCTGCTCAAGCTGTCACTTTTGCTAAACATACAATCAAAAATTAGGATACCAATGAATAACAGCTCTGACATAAGTGGTGTGGGGAAATCAGTTACATAGTCACTTGATCTTATTCTCTTGGTGTGAAATTTGGCAACAAAAAACTTGACATTGATGCTAATATGATCACTTTATGAATTCTGTTTTTCATAAACACTGGTCTGTTTGAAGGAGAAGGGAAAATATCCCATCATTTAATAGCTAGTAACAATCTGAAAAAAGCTGATAAATTAGATTCAAAGTAATTTTACATTATCCAAGATCATACATACAAAATAAAAATTAATTATTCTGTAGGAGGAGATTTGTAAGCAGATATTTCATCCGACAACTGAAATTATCCTAAATGAAAGAGATGATGAAGATTATAGGAATAAATCATTTGACCCTCAACATTTTCTGAAGACCCAATGAGGTAATTGAAGCTACCGAAAGAGAGGTTAACAGAACTGAGATCACTCATTACTATCCAAAGATGTGTTAATTTAGTCTCTTCATCAGCACTGTGTGTATATACACACACAGAAGTTTTCATTATACAGATGCACCATACATGTGGAGGTACCATCTAGGTGATAAACTGCAGAGCCACATGGAACACTGTAGAATGACATTCACCACTCTTAATACAGCCTTCCCAAACCTGTGCTGATAAAGCTTGCATATCACATGAACATGCATTTTATCTGTAGGTAGAAATTATAGATTTACATCCCTTTATGTACACCCCTTTCTCATAGATTTCAGTGCAAGTTAAATAGAAGTTGGCTGTGAAAATCTTTGTGCCGTCTGGATGTCAGTGATCAATTTAGTGTTTTTATGAATCTACAGCTAGGTTGTGAAGGCTGTCATATGACCACGGTCACTTTTATTTTTTAGGTCCCCTAACAGATGGAGCTTGCCCCATATGTTCAAGATAGCCAGAAGACAACACTGACTGGTTTTAATGTCAGAACAGAATATTCCAGGTTGGCTAGACATGTTACAGGCATGACATTTGGAGCACAGTAGTTTGAGTTTTGTATTATTTGATGCAAAATGTGGGGAAATACATACAAAATTGTCCTCGAATTTCCTGAAGAACCAGTATCCTAAAATAACAAAATTCCTCCAAACATAATTTAGACATTTTTCCTCAGGAAATTAAAAAACAAACAAACAATTCATTTCTCACACAGCTCTGCAGCATTTAGAGGTCTTTGAACATAAGAATCCAAAAAATTGTGTACAGCTGTTGTAAGCACAGATCTTCCCATACCAATTTCTGTTGGAGAAGTAGCTCATATGCACGTAGTTTTGTGCAAGGAAATTTCAATATGAATCCCACTCTATGATCACCTAAATATGATATTTGTGCTTGCATCTTGGCTGCTATTTCTTCATATGATAAAACCACCAAGGGGTTCAGAACAAGATTCAAAATATCCCTACCAGGATAATATGGGAGGAGAACCGAGGTTGAGATTGGAAATTTGAATTGGATCCAAACTGGGATGGCAAAAGTAGTATACATTTAATGTAATTTCATACATGAATGCCAGTGCAAGGGCTGAATATTAGGACCTATTCCACAGCCCTTTTAAATCAATGGAAACACCTTCAATGACTTTAATGGTCTTTGAATCCAATGAGCTCTAAGTTCTGGGCTATTTGAACCAAATTCAAATTATCACTCATTAAAAGGATAGATTTCCAATATCTGAAAAATACTGACCCTTTCATTATCTAAATGAGGACTAAGGGACTGATCCAAAACCCCTTCAAGTTAAAGGAAACCTTTCCATTGGCTTCAATGGGCTTTTGGATCAAGCCTCATATGAGGGAAGATTTGAAGATTAGTAGATTTTCTATGCATTAACTTTTGAATTTTCCGTATTATGGTAGTTTAGAGAAAGGAAAATTTCATACTAACTATATTCTTCAAATGTCATATATATATATATTGTAACCCCTGAGAATGGCAAAGCAGTTTATAAATTTTCATGTATGCAGGAAACTCTTCAGGAATGAAAATGCTTTAAAATTGTTACATAAATGCATGTTATCATTTGACAGCAACTTATGTAAACAGAACCAGCACAGAGAGTTCTTGATAAGTTGTAAGCTTTCTGTTCAAATAAAGATCTCTAGAAAGTGCAGTGAAGTACAGAGCCTTACACATATTTGTTTCCTAGCCACATACTAAGATTATACAAAAAGATGGTTTTTGGCCTTCGGAAGTGACCTTGATGGCTGGCTGCACTGAAGAGAAATCAAGCTGTGGGAATTGCACCCAGTGACAACTTTAAAAGAGTTCAATCCAGTTCCCACTAAAATCAGTGGGAGTCTTTCCTTTTAGTTCAATGGGAGTTGGATGATTCCATCATTGTTAAACTTCGAGTGATCAGAGCTAATGAAATAATATCCAAATAGTTTAAGTTTCCCATTTACCGATGAATAATTTCTTAGACGATCAGTGTGCTATATTTGACCAGTCAGTAGATTACTGTTAAGCAAATACAGGGTTACAAGGGACCGCAAGGGTCATCTAGTTTAACATCTTGCCAAGATACAGGATTTGTTGTGTCTGAACCATCTAAGACAGATGGCTATTGAGCCGCTTTTTGAAAATCTCCAGTGAAGGAGCTGCCACAACCTCCCTAGGCAGTCTGGTCCATTGTCCTACTGTTCTTACAGTTAGGAAGTTTTTCCTGAGGTTTAATCTAAATCTGCTGTGCTGTAGTTTGAACCCATTGCCACTTGTCCTGCCCTCTGTAGCAAAAGAAAACAACTGATCTCCATCTTCTTTATGACAGTCTTTCAAGTATTTGAAGACTGCTATCATGCCTCCGCCCCTTAATCTCCTGTTTTAGTTTGACAGAATTAATCAAGTAATTTATATTTCAAATATTTTTCTGATATTTGACTAAATCTGCTGGCAACACAGATGAAATGTAAGGATAAATCAAAGACAAAAAAGAGTATAGCATAATGTACCATAACTAAAGTGAAACACAATGATATAATTGTGTCCTGCCTTGAGTGCAGGGAACTGGACTAGATGACCTCTTGAGGTCCCTTCCAGTTCTATGATTCTATGAATTAGCTAATTACCATAACAAGAGCCAAGTTTACATACATGAGTTATATATGTTACATAGTATGTGTTATATATGGACAGTAAGTGACTATTATCTCACAAAATCTCTAGGAATGATGAGAGATTGAAAGTATGAAGACTCTGTTAACTGCACAATTGGTCCATAACATTCTGCATAGTTATGACACTGTACCTATTAGATGCATGAGAGATGGCTTGATGGAAAAAGCATCAGTCTAAACCATGCTTAGGTTCTTGGATTCACAGTTCAACACTGACTATAACTCCAGTTACATCCACCCACCTTTCATGCCTCCAACCTCCTTCCCAGCTTCTAGCAGCTTTCTCCCTTACCATGCTACCAATAGATCACCTGCCAGAAACCTATGCATGTAGCCAGGTGCTGGAAGAGCCTGTGATATTATTTGAGCAGGATACATTTATTGTGATTATTATTTCTTCTCTGCTTTGGGAGCAGCATGCAAAGCCTTGGTTGGTAGGACTGACTCCATTCACCAGACTGTACATATTCTGCCATTACAATACTGCTAAGGTAGCTATTACCATGTCAGCCTCTCTTGCAAGCTATTGCACAATTCCCTTTGCACTGAATTAGCAAGGAGAACTTAAGAAGTGGTGTTACATTGCACTCCATATGTTTTATGGAAATATGCTAATGAGTGTGAATATAATGTAACTGGAATATGCTTCATGCAAAAGGTCTCTTGTAAGGTATCATTACAAAGCTTATAATCTACTGAGTGTTTTCATCCTATTTGTATGTATGTATCATTATTGTATCTAAAGCTAGAAATATGAAGTATTACTCTGAAGTGCTATTGTAACTATGCAAAGTGTAGGCCATTAATGGTGGTTTAGGATCTTGATGGCTTCCATTAACTAGAACATTTGGTTGTAAATGGCTCTGTTTACTTGTAAGCCTTCCTGTGTTCCTGTGAGTCAGGCCGGAAAGAATGAAGGCTTGGGGTCTCACAGGACATGTGACTATATCACCTCGTACTGAAATCCATCTTAAACCTGGTGCTTTTCCATTTAGAAGGAGGAGTGGGACCCAGAGAGAGACAAAGGATTCCCACCTTGTGCCAAAGCTATAAAAGGGGGTGGAACAGAACAAAGTGGGCTGCAGTCATGAGAAATCCCCTAGTTACCACCTGAGCTGGAACTAACAAAAACTGTACCAGGGAAAGGATTGGGCCCAGATTAAGAAGGAGTCTAGTCTGTGAAAGAAGCTTATTGGAACATCTCTGAGGGTGAGATTTACCTGTATTCAGTTTCTTCAGTGTATTGGACTTAGACTTGCATGTTTTGTTGTATTTTGCTTGGTAACTTACTTTGCTCTGTTATTACTTGAAACCACTTATAACCTACTTTTTATACTTAATAAAATCACTTTTGTTTATTAACAAACCCATAGTAAGTGATTAACACCTGGGGGAGCAAACAGCTGTGCATATCTCTCTATCAGTGTTATAGAGGACGGACAATTCATGAGTTTACCCTGTATAAGCTTTATACAGAGTAAAACAGATTTATTTGGAGTTTAGATCCCATTGGGAACTGGGTGTCTGGGAGCTGGAAATAGGTAACCTGCTGAGTGGTTTTCAGTTAAAGCCTGCAGCTTTGGGGACGTGGTTCAGACCTGGGTCTGTGTTGCAGCAGACTAGTATGTCTGGCTCAACAAGGCAGAGTTCTGGAGTCCCAAGCCATCAGGGAAAATGGCTCAGAGGTAATTTCAGCACATCAGGTGACAGTCCCAAGGGAGTCTCTGTGACCGAACCCGTCACAAGTGGATCATCTTGCAGTAAGGATCCTCTTCACAAAGTTTTCTTTTGGCCTCCATCACACCATCCATTGAGACTTTTGAGGCCTGTCTATTGTCCACAGTAGGGGAAGGGATGGAGAGAGAGAGTAGTCAAGTCAGGGATACACACATCATCCCTTCCATGTAGATTCCCTGGTGAGAGATGTATGAAATTGGTCCATGCTGTTTTTTACCCCTTCCCTCATGAACCCAACCATGTGCAGCCATTACCAGGGGGAGACCCTGTTAGAGGGGTACTATTGGAACCAGGTAAATAGGAAGCCAAGAGGCAGGGATTGCCAGGAGTTGGAACCACTATGGAGGCATGATTGCCTCTGCAAAGCTAGGCCTGGCATCCCATCGATCCCTGGGGATTTGTTGCATTTGTTGTAGCCTCCAAGATCTAATTCACACAGGTGAGGATGAGATGGGAGGGGGAGGGGGCAAAGATAACCTCCCATAGGGGGGATCCTTACAGAGATTTCCTCCCCATACAGGTTTTTCCTCAGTATGGGTTGATCTACTCACGGATCTTAGCAAATCACTCATATCTAAGATCAATAGATTTTGAGGACAGAGGGCATCATTGTGACCATCTAGTCTGACCCACTGCATAACACAGGCCAAAGAACTTTTGCAATGGATTTTTGTTTTTCTAAATGTAATGTACCAGTTTTTCATTCAGTGCCATTGAGCAGCCTGTGTGACTCCCTTAGGAAAACAGAAGTCACTACAGCAGATTTAGAATAAAAAATTTCACTCTCTATAAATGATGGTGGTTCTGAACTGTACAAGATCTATTCAGCAGTGTCACTATAAAATTCAGATGGTGCATTCAGGATCAAAGTGGTCAAACAGATTCCTGGCTTCAAAAGGAGTAATTTGTACAATATTAATGGTGAAATGTTGTCAAACCAAGACACTTGTCAGCGGACCATAAAAATATAATGGCTTGTAAGTTGAGACATGTAATTTATCTTCATCAATTAATGAGGAGAAATGTTCTTACACACAAGTGGCACAGCCATAAGGGGGCTGTGATCAGCCAACCCTCACTAAATGAAGATCAACACCTTATCTAGAACTTAATTATCGGGAGTGCCATTTATACGAGAGGAACATCAGAAACGAGATAGGGAAAATGTGCTGCTAGCATTACAAATCTTTGAAATAAAGTGGCTGACAGTGAGCACACAAATGATGATAAATGTTTTTTCTCAAAACTTTGTGCACCTTCAAGCATTTATTTGTTGTCAGGGAAGTGTAAATTGTATTATTCCCAGTATACAGTATCAGGCACTGCTGTCAGCTGATTATTTTCTGCAAATATGTATATTTTAAAATGACACAGCAACTAGACTAGTAGAGCTTCCAAGCCCCTATGTATGTTTAACAATTAGGATGTTTGTATATACCTAACTTTTCAAATTTAGAAAGTGTATCAACATGCCTACATTGTAAATACCAGTCTTTACTTTTCTAATAAAACATTGACAGCCCAGTCATCTGAGAAAATGAAATAGAAGGGCAAAATGTGAGAATAATGCTGTAAAGCAAATGTTTTTGGCAATAGCTGTTGATGGGAGGAATTGTGTCTAGTAAGTAGAATACAGGACAGAGGGTTTTATTCCTGGCTCTGCCACTGACTTCTTGTTTGATCTTGGGCAAGTTACTTAAGATCTCTCTGCTTCAGTTTACTCATTTACATAATGGGCATAACACTCTACTTGTACCTTAGGCATACTATGAGGTAGATCTGGTCAATTTTTTGGAAAACAAAGTTTGTTTTAAAAAAAAGCCTTTTGAAACATTTTTTTAAAAATCTCAGAACATTTTCCTTTGCCAAAAAATCATGTTTTGGTATTTGAATAATTTAAATTATAAAAATTGTGAAACAAAAACCTTAGGTCTATTGTACCATTTGCTGAAACAAAACTTCAACAACATTTTTCATCTTTTTTTTTTTTTTTTGCTAGCTCTATTGTGAGATACAATTAACGCCAGTAAGTTGTTTTGAAATCCTGGGATGAGATGTAATTTGAGAGCAGTGTATCATTTTAAAATGAGTGACTAGTTCAAATTTAAAAGAAAAAGAAAATTATCTGTTCAGCTACAGCATTCCCCTGGAAGAGGCTGCTCTGCATTCCTAACTCCTAATGACACTAATGGAAGTTACATATTCATGAGAGGAAGTTAGGCACCTTAATATTATAATAGGACTCAATATATTTTGACTTTCCATTGCATCTAAGCTACATGTATGTATTTTGTGACCATACACCCCGTATCATGATGCTCACCTAACTATGTAAAAAAGGAAAACGATGCCCCCGAACCTGCAAACAGCATCTGAATAAAGTTAAGTGAATGAAGTATTTGCAGGTTTAGAGCCTATATCACTAAAAACCTTTTCACTGCAGTCACAAATTTTTGCATAGGTGAAAGAGTTCACTAGTTTCTTGAGCAGGGGTCATGGTAATAGGGTTTTTGCTTAAATTAGCTGAAATTTTGGATTTCAGCCTGAGCCAGTGAATCAAGTGTTTTGTTATATGGATTGTAGCAGTATGCCTAAAAACCCTTCGTCTCATGCGTAATAAGTTAGATCAGGACGAGTAAGGATACATACTCAGTGGGACAACTGATGACCTTACAAAATTTAGGGCAGGGGTCTCAAACACCTGGCCCATGGAATTATTTGCTGCGGCCCACCAAGCTCCCCTCACCTTCCCCCTGAGTTATTTCCTGTGGTTGCCAAGCTCCCCTCACCTGCTGCCCCCCTCCCTCCCCAGTGCGCCACGTCCCCGTTCCTCTGCCTACCTCCAGGTGCTTCCCGACACCAAACAGCTGTTTGGCAGCACTTAGCGCTTTCCAGGAGGGAGGGGGGAGTAGCAGGGAGCTACGCACTGAGGGGAGGAGGCAGAGAAGAGACGGGGCAGGGGCAGGGATTTGGGGAAGGGGTTGGAATGAGGGCAGGGAAGGGGTGGGAAGAGGCAGGGCAGGGGCGTGGCCTCATGGAAGGGGTGGGGTAGGGGCGGGGCCGGGGGCAGTGTGGGGGTTGGGGGGGGGGTCAGTGATGCGGCCCTCAGCCAATGTAGTAGTCCTCATGTGGCCCTTGTGGTCATTTGAGTTTGAGATCCCTGGTTTAGGGGAATTCAATAATTCTGAATTCTGTCTTGTGTTGCCTTCTCAGTGACTTGTTTTCAAAACCAGTCACTATGGTCACCCATACTAGCATAAGGGAAGTGAGAAGAGGGGGTATGGCCCTTATGAAAATTTGTTTCTTCCTCACTCATAAAGGAGATTAGATAAGATATTATGTACCATAGTAACATGGCTTTTCCATATCTTGGTGTCTTCAAGTCAAGACGAGATGGCTTTCTGGAAGACATGCTTTCGTCAAACAAGTTATTGGACTCAATACAGAATTAGCTGAGTGGTCTGTGTTACACAGGAGGTCAGACTAGTTGATCTAATGGTTCCTTCTGGCCTGAAATCTATGACACCTGTTATATGCTGCTAGCAATCTGCCAGTATTTTAATGGGAACCTCAGAAGGTTTGTGCTCTAACTCAACTGAAATACACACTGTGCCTGAAACTTAAATTCAAAGTCTCAGCCCAGAAGCAAGTGCTGGCTTTTCACTCCTGTAACTCAAACCATGGCAACGACGAGTTATTTTATAGGCACATGGACAAAAGTGAATTATTCCTAAGAAGAAGATACTTATTTTGCCGTTACTTCTAAATATCTAACTGCATTGTTACCACAGATCAGCTTTGGCTGAAGTAGCATATTTGCTGCATTTGCCATCTATCCAAGATAATTATATCTTCAAGAGACCAGGACACTGCAATCCTAAGGAGGGCTGCCAAATAAACAACTTCTCCACCATGTGGCTCCTTTTTCCGATTTACTCTGCCTGGAGCTGGTCAGAGAAGAGTGGAGCTTTGCCTTTCTCTTGTGCACACCTCCTGCACCTGCCCCTTGTTATCATGAGAACCATGGAGAAGACGAAGGAACTGAGGAGCAGAGGGAGCATCAGATACCAAAGAACTAGAGCAGGGCTTTGCACTGACTAGACTGGGCCATTTGACTCATTGGAATCTTATTGTAACATCAGGCACCACATTAAGACAAGCTTTGACCTTGACCAATGGTTGGCACAATAGAGTTGCTATGTGATGGGAGAGGAAAAAGTGATTATGAAACTCTATATATTAGTTATAGAAGAGTATGAACAAGTGTTTTGTAGTTTTCTAAAAACCTGGGAATTGTAATTAGTGAACTAAAGCAGGCCATTCCAAGCATCCCAAATGAAGTTTTTGGGACAACATATGATAAACTGGGAAGTTCCTATAAAGCCAGGATATGTGGACTCTTTGCTTACATTAGCTCCCCTCCACTTCCCTCCTTCCCCCCACCCCCCCCAAAAAAGAAAACCACCCTAAATTGGTCAGAATACACTCTCATCATTTATGAAAATTCAGTGTGGCTTTTCCCTCCAAAATCTTAATGGAATAAGCAGAAATATGCTGTAGATTCCAGCAGCTTCACAGGCTGAAACTTTGGCTACAGGCAGAGATAAAAGGTGACATAATGACACCAGTTTATGTCTCATATTAGAAAGTAAATTAGCAGGCCAAGACTAAAAGAAAAAAGAGAGGCAGGGGAAAGACATTAGATTCTTTTGATATTTAATGCACATGCACAGGTGCAACACTATAGCTATTTACCAATAGCAACTGACTGCTCAGTTACCAAATAGGTTGAACTGTATCCATGGGATTTAACATTTGTGTCTGTGTCGAATCTGGAAGGATATTTTTTCTAAAAACATTTTTATTATGGTCATAACTGAAGTATATAAGCTAACTTTTGCTTAGGCACGTAATAGCCTATGCCAAGAGAACAATTAGGTCATATAGCTCAAACTAAGACCAATTACATATATAAACTTTTAATAAAGATATGGAACAAAACAGCTCACAACACAGCGCCTAGCACAACAGAAGAGATCAGCTCACTTCTAATAATAGACTGCCACTTTTCTCCTGTTTCTTATCTCTACCCTTTACAAGCACCCCCTACAGGTACAGCTAGGCGAATAACATGTTTTTCTTTGGTGAAATCAGAAAGAAAGAAAAAAAAACCTGTTCTGGTGGATTCATAAAAAGTGAAGTATTCAATGCATTTACCTCAGATTATTGGTGTACTCTTCTGTACATAAAGGCAGACGTTTATTTTAACAGGTGAAAACTGCTTCTCATTTTAGTAACTGCCCTGCTTCCATTCTGGCAAGTGTTAAGGGAACTATTTTTACTAGAGAAGCATGACACAAGTTTTCATACTGCATCAGCAGAGGCAACCACACAGAGCTTTCATTTCCCTGCTAGGAGAACTCAGATGCAACTCAGTCACACACACCACAGTTCTAAGAAGATATGACCAACAGTATCAACATACAGAATACTCCAGGTGTTTGGGTCCGTCCATATAATGGCATCAGCATCTGCCAAACAAAAGAACCACTCTACCCCATCAAAGGAAACAGTGGTGTAATTATAGTCATTAAAAGAAAGAGACGGATTTAAAGGATGAAGCTTGAGGATTTCTTTCCCCATTACTGATGGAAATGGAGCGTATGTGTCACGGGGCAATGTCATTCTGTGTATCTGTAACTCCTTCCTGTGCAACTGGCAGACTTGTACCTCAGTTCTTCCCACTGAAGGGTTGTTCTTGTATAGGAACTTTTTCCCAGCATGCCTTTCTGGGAGGCTGACCCTTTACAGGAGGCTATAGAGTGACTATTTTGAAACTGGTTGCTGCTTCTGCCAAGCCAGCGGTGCTTTTAACTCTTAGTATGTTTTATCTAGTGCTGGTTGAAAAAACAGGAACCTATTTTCATATGGAAAATGTACAGCTTTTTATGTTCTTAAGCATTTAAAACAGACACATGTACAGATACATAGGTGGTGTATATGTAGGGTGATCATATAGCAAGGATGAAAAATCGGGATGGGGGGTTGGGGGTAATAAGCACCTATATAAGACAAAGCCCCAAATATTGGGACCATCTCTATAAACTCGGGTCATCTGCTCACCCTATGTATGTGTGCATTTAGTGCAAGAAGCTCATGGCCCTCAGAGACGGAGGATGGGCTCTGGAGACCAGAGTGGATGAGATGGAGTAGGGATTTAGGTTTATTAGGAACTGGGGAACCTTTTGGGAAAGGAGGAACCTATACAGGAAGGATGGGCTTCACCTAAACCAAAACAGAACCAGATTGTTGGCATGTAAAATAAAAAGATTATAGAGGAGTTTTTAAACTAAGGGCTCGGGGAAAGTCGACAGATATGGAGGAGCACAGGGTTTGGACACAGACATCCCATATGGAAGGATATATTAACTGAGATTCTCTATATCGGGGTGGGCAAATTTTTTGGCCTGAGGATCCGGGGATCAGAAACTGTATGGAGGGAGGGTGTAGTGTATTAAATTGCTCCCCATAGGAATGTGTACTTATGGTGTACTACTTACAGCTGCCAGTCCTGGTGCTCTGAGCCACATAGTAAGGGGGCCGGGGGGTTGGATAAGGGGCAGAGAATCCCAGGGGCAGTCAGGGGACAGGGAGCAGGGGGCAGTTCGTTGGGGCAGAAGTTCTGGGGGGGCAGTCAGGGGACAGGGAGCAGGGGGGGTTGGATAGGTGTGGGAGTCCCGGGGGGCCTGGGGTGGGGATGTGGATAGGGGTCAGGGCAGTCAGGGGACAGGGAGCGGGGGGGGGCTGGATAAAGGGGTGGGGGTACCGGGGTGGCAGTTCGGGGCCGGGGATCCCGGGAGGGGGCGTTCAGGGGATAAGGAGCAAGGGGGGTTGGATGGGTTGGAAGTTCTGAGGGGGGCAGTCGGGGGCGGGATGTGTGAGGGGGTGGATAGGGATGGGGGCCAGGCTGTTTGGGGAGGCACAGCCTTCCCTACCTGGGGTGTGGTGTATTAAATCGCTCCCCGTAGGAATGTGCTACTTATGACGCACCAGGACTAGCAGCTGTAAGTAGTACACCATAAGTAGCACATTCCTATGTGGAGCAATTTAATACACTACACCTGGTGGCTCACACAGCCACGCTGCCCAGCAGGAACTCGCAGCCCACCGCCCAGAATGCTGGTGGCACAGCGAGCTGAGGCTGTGGGGGAGGGGCCAGGGGCTAGCCTCCCCGGCCGGGAGCTCAAGGGCCAGGCAGGACGGTCCTGCGGGCCGTAGTTTGCCCACTTCTGCTCTATATTCTAGTAAAGAGGAGATGATTGAAGTTGATAAAATACAGGTAGGAATTGAACAGAAACAGTCAAATGAAAAAGAGCCGTTCAATTACATCACATAATGGCAGAGAGCTAAAAAGTGTCAAATTTTATAAATACTTGTATACAAATGCTGGAAGTCTAAATACTAAGAAGCGTAAACTTGAGTGCCTGGTATTAAATGGTGATATTGATATAACAGACATCACAAAAACTTGGTGAAACGATGAAAATCAATAGGACATAGTAATAACAGGGTATAAAATATATAGGAAAGACAGGGTAGGTCATGCTGGTGGGGGAATGACACTATATGTGAAAGAAAACAGAGTCATATTGTAAAAATCTTAAATTAATCAAACTGTACCATAGAATCTCTATGCATAGAAATTCCATGCTTGAATAATAAGAATATAGCAGTAGGAATATACTACTGACATCTGACCAGGATGGTGAAGGTGAAATACTCCTGAGATTAGAGACACTATAAAAATAGACAACTCAATAATAATGGGGGATTTGAACTATCCCCATATTGTCTGGGTACCTGTCACATCAGGTTGAGATGCAGATATAAAGTTTTTAGACACCATAAATGACTGTTTCTTGGAGAAGCTAGTCCTTGAACCCACAAGGGGAGAGGCAATTCTTGACTTAGTCCTAAGTGGAGCACAGGATCTGGTCCAGGAGGTGAATACAGATGAACCACTTGGTAATAGTGATCATAATAATAATTAAATTTAACACAATGGGGGGGGGGGGGCAGGAGAGAACACCAAAGCAGCCTGCCACAGTAACATTTAACTTCAGAAAGGGGAACTACACAAAAATGAGGAAGCTAGTTAAATGGAAATTAAAAGGTACAATCACAAGAGTGAAATGACTGCAAGCTGTATGGAAACTTTTTAAAAAACACCATCATAGAGATTTAAATAAAATTAATACCCCAAATTAAAAAACATAGTAAGAAGGCCAAAAGAGTGCCACCCTGGATAAACAACAAAGTAAAAGAAGCAGAAGCAAACAGGCATCATTTAAAAATTGAAAGTCAAATCGTACTGAGGAAAATAGAAAGGAGCATAAACTCTTGCAAATCAAGTGTAAAAGTATACTTAGGCAGGACAAAAAAGAATTTGAAGAGAAGCTAGCAAAAGATTCAAAAACAGCAATACATGAGAAGCAGGAAGCCTGCCAAAAATCAGTTAGGCCAGTGGATGATCAAGGTGCGAAAGGAAAACTCAAGGACGATAGGGCCATTGCAGAGAAACTAAATGAATTATTTGCATTGAGAGGATGTGAAGGAGATTCCCACACCTAAATCATTCTTTTTAGGTGACAAATCTGAGGAAATGTCCCAGACTGAGGTGTCAGTAAAGATGGTTTTGGAACAAACTAATACATTAAACTGTAATTTGTCACCAGGACCAGATGGTATTCACCCAAGAATTATGAAGAAACTCAAAAATGAAATTGCAGAACTCCTAACCCATTACTTAACCGATCACTTAAATCAGCTTCTGCACCAGATGACTGGAAAATAGCGAATGTGATGCCAATTTTTAAAGATGGCTCTAGAGACAATCCTGGCAATTACAGGCCACTAAGTCTAACTTTGGCACCAGGCAAACTGGTTGAACCTCTAGTAAAGAACAGAATTATCAGACACATAGATGAACATGATTTGTTGGGGGGGAAGGGAGAAGAGTCAACAGTGCTTTTGTAAAGAGAAATCATGCCTTACTAATTTATTTGAGGGGGTCAGCAAACATGTGGACAAGGGTAATCCAGTGGATATAATGTACTTGGACTGTCAGAAAGTCTTTGACAGGGGGTTTCACTTTCTGAATGCCCCAAACTCCCCACTTGGTTTTTCCATGACAAGGGCAGGTAATTTGCATAAACAGAATGTCAGGGAAACTGAGCCCCCGAGACAGATGATGGAATGTCCAGTGAAGGGTGAATCTGGGCTATAAATACCCTCACTTGGCACAGGAGCTACAAGAACACCAGTAAGGAGGCTAGGGAGTAACAGCAGTGACTCAGGGGCCAGCGGGAGCTGCAGTGCCCAAGAGCTGACAAATGAAGGAAGCAGGGAACCAGAGAATAGCCAAATATGGTCCTTGCAAGAGCTAGGTCTCTAGAGGCTCAGGAGACATAAATAATTAAGGAGTGAGACATTTGTTAGTAGCTGTAGAGGTAGAAATAAAGTGACGTGACTGAGTAATAAACATTCTGAGCTGTGACCACAGAACAGCACAATTCCTGGCACAGAAGAATCTTTTCACTTAAGAGCAGTGAGCCAGATTCTCTTCTGGAATAAATCCATTTACTTAAATGGAGTTGTGCTAACTGAAACCATCTGTGGCTTGGTCCCAGTGATTGTAACCAGCACTAGCAAATCAAGTCACAAATTTGCTGTGTAACACCTATACTGGCCATATTCAGCCAGGGAAATATTTCCAGAGATCAGTGGGGCAATATTTAGCTGCCTGGTGTTATTTTATTCATGCACCTTGGTTTCTGGCTGACAACATCCATTTGCTGCTGTCAGCAGTGCCAAGTTAGAGGCACTGTGCAACACTCCACCTGCTCCAGCAGCCCTACAGCCCAAACCCATTACCAGCATTGTTTAAGGCACGTAAGGCTGGGGAGGTAGGAACAGATGAGTCCATGTCTCCCTACCCTCCTCTATGGGATAGCAGAGAACATGTTTACCAGTGCTGATCTTCACTGACTTGCAGGAAGGAGACTCCCACAAGTTCTGACCTCTGTTAAATTTATTAATCTGCAATATCCAAAATTAGGATTATGTACTGTACGCATTTTATGATTTTTTAAACCAAACTTGCTACTTTTTGGATAATTTAAGAATTATACCCAGATGAATAGATACTTTTTCATTAATCCATTTCTTAGATAATTTTAACATAAGATTTAATAAAAGAAATCATATCAGTATAATATCTGATTTGTCCATGAGAACACAATACAATTCTGCTGTTACACAGGGATCGTATCTATGATCTAATAGGTCTTCTAATTTCTGAACTAGGAGATCAGATAATAGTAAATCTGTTCTAATGTTGCCAGGGAAGCATGTTGCAGACAGTACAGATGTGATAATTATTTTACATCCTAACCAGTATAAAGCAAAACATTCTAACTCGTTGGAGTCTATTATTTTTAAGAAAAACAGCAACAGTATTTCATCTCACTAAATGTGAAATAAACAGCATTATCGAGAAATAATCAGTGTTACTGAGACTTCAGGGTATTAAAATGGCTAAACCTGGATAATAGTTAAAATGAATGTCACTAGAGTTAAGAGATTATGCACATCTTGAGAGTGATTCTCCACCATGGAGTGGCACTACGCAATGGTCTACCATACAGGTAAAGCTTGTTTGGCAGGAGATGGGGGTCAGTCAAGGAGTGCAGACCACACTTCTTCAGGATCCAAGAATCACCACAGATCTTGCAAATTTCTGTTCCAAGTGCAAGACACGTCTTTGCCTTTGCCTTCGCTAAAGCATACATAAAACTTTAAAATAAGAATTTATTTAAAAAAATAAGTCCATACATAATTTTTCCTTCTGGGGAAAGGAAGAGAGATAGAATGAACCACAAGTGACAGATGCCAGGCACATCACAGAACCCCAGGTTCAGCACAGCACTTGAGCTTGTGCATAAGTGCATTGCTGAATCAGAATGGTTTGCTGAATCAGAGCCACAAGCTGCTACTGGAAAGTACTCGGATACACAGTGATGGGCATGGTATAAGAACCGCAACAGGCCAGAATGGAATAGCTGTCAGCACCATGCAGTTCACCCGGAGACCTTTCATTCAAGGTTGCAATCCTTAGAACTCGATTAACTATTTCTACAAGAGAGAAAGGCAAAGCCAACCCTGATGATAGACACGCTTCATAACACAGCTGTATGGCTTCGATGAAGTTTGAAATGAAAAACATGTATTGATGACAAAGAAAGGGATTTAAGACTAACCAACCCAGCACTGCAGCAACCTTAAGCTGCACAGGGAGCACTGAGTCAGCATATTACCATAGGCCTCAGTGATCTTGACAGGCCTGCAAGGGTCATATTTTCACATGGATGATCTGATAATGAACACTTTTCTTCTGAGTACTAAGCACAAACAGGCTTTCCTTTAACATTAGTCATGCAACGATGCAGAGTTATGAGCAATCCTATCACCAAGGACCATGCAGGAAATTCACACTTAGGGAATGTCTACACTGCGAAAAAAGATGTGTTCTTAATTCAGGTCAGACTACTCCCTTTAGCCCTGCAGTTGTTGTTTATATTGAAAGTTGAATTGCACCTTGACTAAGAATCAACACTAAGGGCCAAATCTTCAACTGATGTAAATCTGGCCCCTCCATTAAAGTCAAGTGAGCTATGCTAATTTACCCAGCTGAGGATCAGACTCTAGAACTAGAGCCAGCTGAATTCATTACAGACATCATTGATTACAAACTTAATCCCTTTTTTATTGTTATTTTCATGAACCAATCCTGATTTCAAGGAGTTGGTTATTCATAAGTGCATATAAAAATAGCTTGGATGAATAGTTTCTAGGCTATTTGCTATTTGGTGGTGTTTCCAGTTCTGAGTGGATGACATTGTAAAAATAAGAGGAGACTAACAAATGGTAAGTAGAAAGTCAGGACCGGCTCTAGGCACTAGCAAAGCAAGCATGTGATTGGAGTGGCACAATTCCAGGGGCAGCATTCCCACTGTTTTTTTCTTCTTTTTGGTTGTTGCTTGGGCAGTTGCGCTCTCGGAGCTTGGGGCGGCAAAAAACCTAGAGCTGGCTCTGTAGAAAGTAACACAGAGAGACACAGACACACACACTCACTCTCCTGGTGTTAATTATTTAACGAATAATAATTCATGTCACAATTCATGAGATATATGAATATGTAGCAATTGTCCAATATTCAAGTTCAACAAATGAGCCCAGGTGGTGGATCCTGCATTTGTATTCATTAAAATACTTAAAGCTCTAGTGAAGTCAGTTCATTCTGGTTTACTTGAGGACTGGGTTTTTTGTGACTTTTGGTGAAATTTTACAGTGAGCTCTGTAGAGCTGAGCCAGAATTTGGGCCATATTCACGTCTCATATACAGCATTATAAATCCAGCGTAATGCTTTTGAATGTAGCTGGATTTACACTGCAGTAACATAAATCGAAATATGGACCACTTTTAAAAAAGAGTTTATTTTTTTAGCTTGTAAATAATATTGTGCTAGCAAGTGAAATTGGGACTTTTTATACTTCCCAATTCAAACCTATTAACATGTTTATTTCATGATTTACTAAAAATCAACCCAATGACCCTTTGTTTGTTCCCAGTCTGTCTGTTTTTTCTCCTTCCCCCCTTTCCCCGCCCCAGAAAGCATAGTTGATTTGTTTGGACTGATTCCCAGTAATTGAACACAATGGTTTGTTCTCCAATAAACTGTGACTGCACTTTAGCACCCTCATTTTCCCCAAGACAGTCCATTTGCATTGGCTTTGAGTGGGCTCTCTTGCTAATGATTCCTTTGGACCACCCAAAAGTTCAACAGGAAGCTCTATTTTTTAGAGGAACATCATCCAGCTCAGAATCAGATCTTTAAAATTAATTTTTAAAACTTAGTATTTTGTACTAGCACCACCTTAAATGCTCACAAAAGGGTCTAACAGCTTGCAAAATGAGCTGATTTGACATCAGTTTTAAAGACAGGTTTAGTTTGAGAGGAGATAAAGCCTTGACATTTGAACACTTACTGGTTCTCGTGCACTAAAGCCCCAGTTCAAGAAAAGAATGTGCTTAATTGTTAAGTTCTTCTCTGTCTGACAAAGGGCTTGAGATCGGATTCAAAGCCCATTAAACTCAGTTGAAGGACAC
Organism: Trachemys scripta elegans; assembly: GCF_013100865.1. Lineage (NCBI taxonomy): Eukaryota > Metazoa > Chordata > Testudines > Emydidae > Trachemys > Trachemys scripta. Next base: position 61,209,777 of record NC_048306.1, on the reverse strand, counting down.
ATATTGACATCAACCAGGCTTTGGATCAGGCACTCAAATATGTTCTTAAGTTCCATTAATTTTTTCCATTAGTATTGTTCTGTTCACTGACCTCTGAGCATATTAAAATTACAGCTGAAAAATATTAAATGTCCTGCAATGGTACTGTTGTATTTCTGATATTTATATTACAAGAGCACCTAGAATGCTCTACCAGGTCAGGGCTCCACTATGCCTGGCGTTGGGCATACAGTAAAATATATTCCCTTCCAGAGAGAATGTATAGTCTAAAATCCCCAAGCCTAAAAACATTTATACACTTGTCTAACCTTACTCATGAAGGGCCAGATTAAGGCATAAGCAGTATAAGCCTGTGCATAGGTTGCCAGCTCTCAGAGTCATGAGATTACATCAGAATCTGAGTTTTCATAAAAATAAGATGATCAGTTCTTTAGTGAAATATTTGAAAAAAAAAAACCTTCTCATTCTGTTCAGAGTGTCAGGAAATCCAACCCAGTAAGGGGGGGGAGGGGAAATCACATTTTTAAACTATTTTTGGCCCCACCCCTTCTTTTATTTTGCACATTCCTCACCGGAAAGAAGGGAGAGAAAGTGGATTTCCATCCCACACACTTATTTACTTCTTGCCACTGAAAAAAGTTACAAAACCAAGTGTTACTTTTCCTCACATACATACATTTCCAATAGAATGGTGCCCAAAAAAAAGTCCCCCCAATTTGGATATATGGAGCAGGAAAAGCACTATTTTCCTACCATTCCAAAATGAAAATTGCTAGAGATTTTCAAAATTGTTTTTTGTATTTTACATTTTGTCAAACCCACATTTTTATGGAAGTGATGTTTCTGTGAGAAGTAGAGTTATCACTAAAGTCCCATTTTTTAACAGATCTACAGATTGTGTTTTTAGCACTCTGGGAAGCAAGGAAAACTATGACCTAAGTGTAATGGATGCCTGCCCAAGCCTGCAAACTGTTTGAAACAATAGCTCCAAGACGTATAAGCTGGCCCACTTATCTTAAATCAGGAACCTACTGCCACTATTGAGAAAGGTAAGGCAATAGCATGAGGGGGGCCATGGGAGACCCTTGTGGGGTTTGCCTAGGGCATTGGCTTGCCTTAATGCAGCCCCATTTATTGTGTAAAGATAAAGTACATGCCCAGGTGATTGCAAGATTTAGGCACAGTGATCTGTATTTTCACGCACGGTGGGTAAAGTTCACTTTAGTGCACAGTCCTCTCCGTGCCATTTCAGCGCACAAGTAAAGCAGGGCTGAATTATTTATTTTTGTTGAAAGTCAAAATCTGATGTATTAATTCTTTCATACAAGTCATGGCAAAGCTTCCTTTAAGAAGTCATTTAAACCTATACATTCTTGAGAGAAAAGTGGAGTTAGCTCACTTCAAAGTGTCATCAAATAAGGTTTCCCCAATATGGTGTCCGAAACTCAGATTTTTTTTAAACCAGAGAAAATTGTTTTCATTACTGCAGAGTTTTCTTACATAACAGCTTCACCTGCTGTAGTGCCACTGTGGCTCAGCTTGGATGGGAACGTGCATTATTAATAACCCTTTTGTCACAAAATGGGTCCATTAGCAATGTGGGCTCTGGGAATCAACAGCCACTTATTCTGAGCAGTGTGTGACAAGTTGTCAGTTCATACGTGCGGTCTAAAGAAACCTAGCACATAAATGAACATCAGCTGCTTCTCCCCCTTATCTGTTCTTTTGATTTCAGCCTGTATAATTGCAACAAGAGCTCTTTCAAACCTCTTCTAAGGTCTCATCTACATGGGGACACTCAGGAACATGAACCCAAATTAACTAAAGGTGTGAATGTAAATCAGATTAGTTAAACGCATAAAACCCCTAAACTGACACACACATTCAGAATAAGAACGTACACAGAGAGATTTCATGTTGTTTAACTACTCTGCTTTAAATTCACACCATTAGTTAATTCAGCGTCCCCATCCAGACAAGCCCTATGTTTTGGACAGAGGGCTGCAGGTGAAGCTATGAATCTAGCTCTAATGTCCTGTAGGATTTTTAAAGGATTCCTAATATTGTCAGACTAAGAGGAAATTTGAAGCCTTAAAACAACCCACACTCACTCTCAAATGCCTTCCACCTTGCCTACACATGAAAGCTGGGAAGAACTGGAGAAAATAATTCTGTTAAGTGAGTTTGAAGTTCTTTTCAATCAAACTGCCAGTAAATTACTTGACCCTAACTGTTAAAACATTTGCGTTTGTCTTGAAAGAGACTGTACATCGACTAGTGGAGAGTGGAAATACGCTATGAAGCACCTGATGCAGTTTATGATCTGGCATTCACGTATATAGCCAGTGTTCCCAATCCCATCAGCTTTGCAGTGCGTCCAGAGAGAACCAGAAGGCAATATTCTCACGTTTCCCATTTACTATCTATACTTAACTATAAAAAAGTCTGAAATTAAGCACAACCAAATACCCCACAGTTTACTTTCAACATATTTTTTTGATTTTGGAGGCTCTCAAAGTATGTTTATTTCACTGCTGTCTACTCTATAGCTGGTCTGATCAAACCTTCAGTAGCAGAGAAACTTCTGGCAAGTCTCAAGATCAGTAAGAGCAACAACTCATCTGTACATCATGCACCTCACAATCATAGCATGTAGAGAAAATAAGCAGGATTCCCAGAATGGAGAACAGTAATTAAGAGTCTCAGTTAGCAACAGAATGTAGCTATCATGGTATCTTCCCTGATCTTTCCGTTTGTTTTATTGGACCTCAGTGACGCATTTGATTCTGTTGACCAAGGCATTACTTTTAATTACTGGGCTAGGGTGCTGAAGATTTAGGGCTGGTCTACAATACAGAGTTAGGTTGACATAACAGATGGTGAGAGCCCAAGCATGATAAGCAGCAGTCAGAGCACACTAGTTGCCTAATCATTGTACATCTATCGTGGGGGGGGGGTTTAAACTAATTCTACCACCACTATCCTCAGTTCCTATTTCACAAAGCCACTTTTGCCCCAAGAATTCCGAGGTTTATTAACTTACCTTGTATGATCACCTCTGAAGCACTATTCATGTTCTACAATAGCTTGATGTCTGCTGAAGTTCTAGTCCTACCCTTTATCTTCTATCTCAACTGGAACTGAAGAGACAGTTCAGCACAATTAATGTGAGAGAATAATTCATTTTTTGGTTCAATGGCCAAACCAAACCAAAAAAAAAACCCACACTATAAAAATATTTGGTTCTTTTCAAATGAAACCGAATGATTTATCTTCGCCAAAATGAAAAACTGATGTTTCATTTGGATCAATTTGAAATGTCAATTCAAAATGAAATGTCAGAACAAACCCTTTTGACTTTTTTGAAATTTTTCCTCTTTTTTTTTTATTTGGCCAAGGCTATTTGCTGAATTGGACCCAAATTTACAAATAATTTTCATTGCCTCAAAACTGATTTTTTGGGGCAAATTTACTATTCACAAAACAAAACCACACCTGCCCAGCTCTAATAGCAATGAATTTATAATACAAAATGAGATTTTTCCCCCTATTCAAACATGCCCCCTCCGTGCCTGGATTAGTCTTGGTGGGCCCTTTTTACATACCCCATCTGTAGAGGGATCCATTCAGTTTCAGCCAATGCATTCCTGCCCAGTTGCCCATCCCATCTCCTGCAAGCTACTGAGACAGGGTTCCCTCAGGATTTTAAGCTCCACACTTCCAGCCATCTCCACCCATTGGAGCCACAACAGTGCCACTCCCTGGGGAGCCTCTGCATCCATGTAGAGTGCTGAATTTGGGCCATGTTAGGTAGCTTTGCATCTTATGAGCCTAATTTGAGAGTGTTACAGCAGGTAACTCTTTGATTACCAGTTCCTCCCTCACTGTTGTACATTGGTTTTATTTTTCCTTCCTACTGATGAAATTTATTCTTGGTATAATTGGAGGCAAAATCCACAACCCCACACACAGGATTCTTCTGCCAACTCACCCTGTTAGCAGGAGCTAGAATTTTTGAGAGCTTCACTATGTTCTACTGACTTGATTATGGCAGTTGTGGCTTGTTAACCTACAGGGCCTAAGAGAACACTGCATTTCCATTGTAATATGCTGAGCTGCAGGGTTTCTAAGGTTTTCTATCAGACAATCAGCTCCCTACCTTCCACTGCATGAACTTAAACATCACTACAGCAAGTTATCCAGCCATGTCTTTGAGGACTAGATACACCATAGTTATTCAGCTAACTTTTTAACATTTTTCATTCCAAGGTTGGTAAAGTAACAGCTAATTCATATTTTGCAATACATTTGCAGGGGAATTAATTGAAGTTCAAGAAATTCCTGACTCTCAAATCAGCTTCTTGGGACAGATTGTTCCTATCAAGCAAGACAGCTACCCTGTGTGCTCAACAGGATCTCCATTCACTCAGAAGACTGAAAAATCAATTCATAGATCTGCCATCGGTGCCATCACAGGAATTAAGACCCAACTTTTGTTGTAATATACTAGTTATTTTATATATGAAATACAGTATCATGAGACAAGTATATAAACCAGACTGCAGAAATCAAAGGGTCAGAAGTTCACATGTTCTTGGTTCAGTACTTCTATCACCTTATATAAATGCCTTGGGAAAAATGTAAAGTACATTCTCTTGATATATAAATTGTAAAATGGACCCACTGTCTCACTTGAACAAATCACATCACTTTCTGTCTCCTTACCCCCATATGTAAAATGGGATAAAATTATTGACCTCATGTCAGTGATTTGATTAATTATTCCTTCAAGGAAAGCAAAATATAAAAAGAATTGGGTTTCTGCTACTACATTAAACCTTTGTATGACCTCATTTTATAACATGATAGGCATAGTATTGGAAAGTGCAGAGTCCAGTCCATTTCTCCACTTAGGGTATGTCTCCAACAGAGGGAAAATTTCTTTTTGTAGTGACCCAACCACTTCCAGTCATTATTCAAGCCTAATTTGATGGTGTCCAGTTTGCAAATTAATTCCAGTTCTGCAGTTTCTCATAGAAGTCTGGTTTTGAAGTTTTTCTTGTTGAAAAATTGCCACTTTTACGTCTGTTATTGAGTGTCCAGGAAGATTGAAGTGCACTCCTACTGGTTTTTGAATGCTAAAATGCTAAAATTCTTGATGTGCAGTTCTGGTCTCCCATGTTTAAAAAAGATGAACTCAAACTGGAACGGGTGCAGAGAAGGGCGACTAAGATGATCAGATGAATGGAAAACCTGTCGTATGAAAAGAGATTAGAGGAGCTTGGGTTGTTTAGTTTGACAAAGCGAAGGCTGAGGGGGGATATGATTGCTATCTTCAAATATATCAGAGGGGTTAATACAGGGGAGGGAGAGGAATTATTCCAGCTTAGTACTAATGTGGACACGAGAACGAATGGATACAAACTGGCCGGGGGGAAGTTCAGGCTTGAAATTAGACGAAGGTTTCTGACCGTTAGAGGGGTGAAATATTGGAACGGCCTTCCGAGGGAAACGGTGGGGGCGACGGACCTGTCTGGTTTTAAGATTAAGTTGGATAAGTTTATGGAGGGAATGGTTTAATGGTAAAACATAGTAGCCAAGGAAAACCAAGCAAGGGTACATGAATAGCATAATGGCCAACAAGGGTAAGGCTAGAGACTCTTGCCTATATGCTCGGGGTATTACTGATCGCCATATTTGGGGTCGGGAAGGAATTTTCCTCCAGGGTAGATTGGCTGAGCCTCTGGAGGTTTTTCGCCTTCCTCCGCAGCATGGGACAGGGATCACTAGCAGGAGGGTCTCAGCC